>NW_028232068.1:55000-72500 GCF_054491065.1 Syngnathus leptorhynchus
TTCCTCCGCGGCGGGCTGGGGGCCTAATCTTTCTCCGGGCCGGGCGGCAGGCACTTTCCCCGGACACCAAACCAAGGCGTCGGCCCCTAACCGCCGGTGCAAAAAAAAATCCACTCCTGGTACCTAAAATTTTCCTATGCGGCGGGCTGGGGACTATAACCTTCTTCTTCCCGCCCCACCACCATCAACGTCGGCCACCACCACCAGACCGCCTCCCCCAGACTTCCAGAAGCGAAGCCGGTCCCCAAGCACCAACCCCGACCGCCACCGAGGCACCCGCCGAAGGCGGGTGCCGAGTTCACCGGCCCCAAGCGACAACCGGTCACCGAGGCACCCGCCGAAGGCGGGTGCCGAGTTCACCGGCCCCAAGCGACAACCGGTCACCGAGGCACCCGCCGAAGGCGGGTGCCGAGTTCACTGGCCCCAAGCGACAACCGGTCACCGAGGCACCCGCCGAAGGCGGGTGCCGAGTTCACTGGCCCCAAGCGACGGCGGTCACCGAGGCACCCGCCGAAGGCGGGTGCCGAGTTCACCGGCCCCGAGCACCAGCGGTCAGCCACGGAGGGTGCTGGATCATCCATACTTCCATAGCTCCAGAGCTCCATAGCCCCGGAGCTCCATAGCTCCATAGCCCCGGAGCTCCATAGCTCCATAGCCCCGGAGCTCCATAGCCCCGGAGCTCCATAGCTCCATAGCCCCGGAGCTCCATAGCCCCGGAGCTCCATAGCCCCGGAGCTCCATAGCCCCGGAGCTCCATAGCTCCATAGCCCCGGAGCTCCATAGCCCCGGAGCTCCATAGCCCCGGAGCTCCATAGCTCCATAGCCCCGGAGCTCCATAGCTCCATACTTCCATAGCCCCATACTTCCATAGCTCCATAGCTCCATACTTCCATAGCTCCAGCCGCGGAGGGTGCTGGCTGGTGGCTCCATAGCTCCATACTTCCATACTTGCAGCCACGGAGTTGGCTAAAATTGCACTAAGTGCGAAAGCCCATTCATTTACAACGGCGTGTCCGCCAGGCGGCGACATTTCCCCGTTACCGGTGGCTGCGCGGCGGGTGAGTGACAGAGCTTATCCGAGCGGCTGGAACTCTGCGCCGGCGTGGTCGAGCGTGAGGCCCCGGCCCTTTGGCTGCCTGGTACCTAAAACACTTCCATTGATCCAGCCACGGAGGGTGCTGGCTGGTGGCTCCATAGCTCCATAGCTCCATAGCACCAGAGCTCCATAGCTCCATAGCACCAGAGCTCCATAGCTCCATAGCACCAGAGCTCCATAGCTCCATAGCACCAGAGCTCCATAGCTCCATAGCACCAGAGCTCCATAGCTCCATAGCACCAGAGCTCCATAGCTCCATAGCACCAGAGCTCCATAGCTCCATAGCTCCAGGGCTCCATAGCTCCAGGGCTCCATAGCTCCATAGCTCCAGGGCTCCATAGCTCCATACCTCCAGAGCTCCATAGCTCCAGCCTGGGTGGCTGGTGGCTCCATAGCTCCATACTTCCATAGCTCCAGTCAGAGAGTTGGCGAAAATTGCACTAAGTGCGAAAGCCCATTCATTTACAACGGCGTGTCCGCCAGGCGGCGACATTTCCCCGTTACCGGTGGCTGCGTGGCGGGTGAGTGACAGAGCTTATCCGAGCGGCTGGAACTCTGCGCCGGCGTGGTCGAGCGTGAGGCCCCGGCCCTTTGGCTGCCTGGTACCTAAAACACTTCCATTGATCCAGCCACGGAGGGTGCTGGCTGGTGGCTCCATAGCTCCATAGCTCCATAGCACCAGAGCTCCATAGCTCCATAGCACCAGAGCTCCATAGCTCCATAGCACCAGAGCTCCATAGCTCCATAGCACCAGAGCTCCATAGCTCCATAGCACCAGAGCTCCATAGCTCCATAGCACCAGAGCTCCATAGCTCCATAGCACCAGAGCTCCATAGCTCCATAGCACCAGAGCTCCATAGCTCCATAGCACCAGAGCTCCATAGCTCCATAGCTCCAGGGCTCCATAGCTCCAGGGCTCCATAGCTCCATAGCTCCAGGGCTCCATAGCTCCATACCTCCAGAGCTCCATAGCTCCAGCCTGGGTGGCTGGTGGCTCCATAGCTCCATACTTCCATAGCTCCAGTCAGAGAGTGTGCTAAAATTGCACTAAGTGCGAAAGCCCATTCATTTACAACGGCGTGTCCACAAGGCGGCGACATTTCCCCGTTACCGGTGGCTGCGCGGCGGGTGAGTGACAGAGCTTATCCGAGCGGCTGGAACTCTGCGCCGGCGTGGTCGAGCGTGAGGCCTCGGCCCTTTGGCTGCCTGGTACCTAAAACACTTCCATTGATCCAGCCACGGAGGGTGCTGGCTGGTGGCTCCATAGCTCCATACCTCCAGAGCTCCAGAGCTCCATAGCACCAGAGCTCCATAGCTCCATAGCACCAGAGCTCCATAGCACCAGAGCTCCATAGCTCCATAGCACCAGAGCTCCATAGCTCCATAGCACCAGAGCTCCATAGCTCCATAGCACCAGAGCTCCATAGCTCCATAGCTCCATAGCACCAGAGCTCCATAGCTCCATAGCACCAGAGCTCCATAGCTCCATAGCACCAGAGCTCCATAGCTCCATAGCACCAGAGCTCCATAGCTCCATAGCACCAGAGCTCCATAGCTCCATAGCACCAGAGCTCCATAGCTCCATAGCACCAGAGCTCCATAGCTCCATAGCACCAGAGCTCCATAGCTCCATAGCACCAGAGCTCCATAGCTCCATAGCACCAGAGCTCCATAGCTCCATAGCTCCAGCCTGGGTGGCTGGTGGCTCCATAGCTCCATACTTCCATAGCTCCAGTCAGAGAGTTGGCTAAAATTGCACTAAGTGCGAAAGCCCATTCATTTACAACGGCGTGTCCACAAGGCGGCGACATTTCCCCGTTACCGGTGGCTGCGCGGCGGGTGAGTGACAGAGCTTATCCGAGCGGCTGGAACTCTGCGCCGGCGTGGTCGAGCGTGAGGCCTCGGCCCTTTGGCTGCCTGGTACCTAAAACACTTCCATTGATCCAGCCACGGAGGGTGCTGGCTGGTGGCTCCATAGCTCCATACCTCCAGAGCTCCATAGCTCCATAGCACCAGAGCTCCATAGCTCCATAGCACCAGAGCTCCATAGCACCAGAGCTCCATAGCTCCATAGCACCAGAGCTCCATAGCTCCATAGCACCAGAGCTCCATAGCTCCATAGCACCAGAGCTCCATAGCTCCATAGCTCCATAGCACCAGAGCTCCATAGCTCCATAGCACCAGAGCTCCATAGCTCCATAGCACCAGAGCTCCATAGCTCCATAGCACCAGAGCTCCATAGCTCCATAGCACCAGAGCTCCATAGCTCCATAGCACCAGAGCTCCATAGCTCCATAGCACCAGAGCTCCATAGCTCCATAGCACCAGAGCTCCATAGCTCCATAGCACCAGAGCTCCATAGCTCCATAGCTCCAGGGCTCCATAGCTCCATAGCTCCAGGGCTCCATAGCTCCAGGGCTCCAGGGCTCCATAGCTCCAGGGCTCCATAGCTCCAGGGCTCCAGGGCTCCATAGCTCCATACCTCCAGAGCTCCATAGCTCCATACTTCCAGAGCTCCATAGCTCCATAGCACCAGAGCTCCAGAGCTCCATAGCTCCATAGCACCAGAGCTCCATAGCACCAGAGCTCCATAGCTCCAGCCTGGGTGGCTGGTGGCTCCATAGCTCCATACTTCCATAGCTCCAGTCAGAGAGTTGGCGAAAATTGCACTAAGTGCGAAAGCCCATTCATTTACAAGGGCGTGTCCACAAGGCGGCGACATTTCCCCGTTACCGGTGGCTGCGCGGCAGGAGAGTGACAGAGCTTATCCGAGCGGCTGGAACTCTGCGCCGGCGTGGTCGAACGGCTGGCCTCGGTAGTTGAGGTACCAGGGGTGGGCCGGGGAGCTCCAGGCGGGTCTTGTGAGAGAGTGAAGCCGAGCGGCTGGAACTCTGGGCCGGCCTGGTCGAGCGGCTGGCCTCGGTAGTTGAGGTACCAGGGGCGGGCTGGGGAGCTCCAGGCGGGGCTTGTGAGAGAGTGAAGCCGAGCGGCTGGAACTCTGGGCCGGCGTGGTTGAGCCACGGAGGGTGCTGGCTGGTGGCTCCATAGCTCCATAGCTCCATAGCTCCATAGCTCCATACTTCCATAGCTCCATACTTCCATAGCTCCAGACTTCCATAGCTCCATAGCTCCATAGCTCCATAGCTCCATAGCTCCATAGCACCAGAGCTCCAGAGCTCCATAGCACCAGAGCTCCATAGCTCCATAGCTCCATAGCCCCAGAGCTCCATAGCTCCATAGCTCCATAGCTCCAGAGCTCCATACTTCCATAGCTCCAGAGCTCCAGCCTGTCTGGTGGCTCCATAGCTCCATAGCTCCATACTTGCAGCCACGGAGCTGGCGAAAATTGCACTAAGTGCGAAAGCCCATTCATTTACAACGGCGTGTCCACAAGGCGGCGACATTTCCCCGTTACCGGTGGCTGCTTAGCGGGAGAGTGACAGAGCTTATCCGAGCGGCTGGAACTCTGGGCCGGCCTGGTCGAGCGGCTGGCCTCGGTAGTTGAGGTACCAGGGGCGGGCTGGGGAGCTCCAGGCGGGGCTTGTGAGAGAGTGTAGCCGAGCGGCTGGAACTCTGGGCCGGCGTGGTTGAGCAGCATGCCCGCGGAGGTGGCTCTTCCATAGGCACGGAGGGTGCTGGAGCTCCACACTTCCCTAGGCACGGAGGGTGCTGGAGCTCCACACTTCCATAGGCAGGGAGGGTGCTGGAGCTCCACACTTCCATAGGCAGGGAGGGTGCTGGAGCTCCACACTTCCATAGGCAGGGAGGGTGCTGGAGCTCCACACTTCCATAGGCAGGGAGGGTGCTGGAGCTCCACACTTCCATAGGCAGGGAGGGTGCTGGAGCTCCACACTTCCATAGGCAGGGAGGGTGCTGGAGCTCCACACTTCCATAGGCAGGGAGGGTGCTGGAGCTCCACACTTCCATAGGCAGGGAGGGTGCTGGAGCTCCACACTTCCAGCCACGGAGCATGCTGGCACTTCCACCTTGCTTGCTAAGTCGGCGTGATCTTGCCCAAAAAGTCCCTCCTCACCTCCAGCTGGAAGTGGAAAAAAATCCTCCACCTGCTTGGCCGAGGTTCTGGAAGCCAGCAGCTCGCAGAATGTTGCCAAAGTTTCACTGGAAGGAAAAGAAAAGAGAAGACCGAGTGCGCATTTCACCTACCGCTGAATGTCCACAAGAGGGAAGTGTCACTCCGTCGCAGAATCTGCGCCGACGCACTCGGCACCCTTCGAATTTATGGTGCCGGTGCGGGTGTTCTGGGTGCAAAAAGGCCGCCCAAGTGGTAGAAAAAAATCAGACTTCGTCTCTTAGGTCGAAATTAATGCCAAGTTTTGAAATGCGCTGGCAGGGGTGGACCAGGGCCCGTTAGAAGTGCTTAGCCGAGGTCCTGGAAGCCTAACCCGGCGTGATCTTGTGCAAAAAGCCGCTGCTGAGCTCCAGCTGGAAGTGTAAAAAGAACCGGGCTGGTTCAAAAAAAGAACCGGGCGACCCGTTAGAAGTGCTTAGCCGAGGTCCTGGAAGCCTAACCCGGCGTGATCTTGTGCAAAAAGCCGCTGCTGAGCTCCAGCTGGAAGTGGAAAAAGAACCGGGCTGGATCAAAAAAGAACCGGGCGACCCGTTAAAATTGCTTCGCCGAGGTCCTGGAAGCCTAACACGGCGTGATCTTGTGCAAAAAGCCGCTCCCGAGCTCCAGCTGGAAGTGTAAAAAGAACCAGGCTGGATAAAAAAAAGAACCGGGCTGGATCAAAAAAGAACCGGGCGACCCGTTAAAATTGCTTCGCCGAGGTCCTGGAAGCCTAACACGGCGTGATCTTGTCCAAAAAGCCGCTCCAGAGCTCCAGCTGGAAGTGTAAAAAGAACCGGGCTGGATAAAAAAAGAACCGGGCTGGATAAAAAAAAGAACCGGGCGACCCGTTAAAATTGCTTAGCCGAGGTCCTGGAAGCCTAACACGGCGTGATCTTGTGCAAAAAGCCGCTCCCGAGCTCCAGCTGGAAGTGTAAAAAGAACCGGGCTGGATAAAAAAAGAACCGGGCTGGATAAAAAAAAGAACCGGGCGACCCGTTAAAATTGCTTAGCCGAGGTCCTGGAAGCCTAACACGGCGTGATCTTGTGCAAAAAGCCGCTCCCGAGCTCCAGCTGGAAGTGTAAAAAGAACCGGGCTGGATCAAAAAAGAACCGGGCTGGATAAAAAAAAGAACCGGGCGGCCCGTTAAAATTGCTTAGCCGAGGTCCTGGAAGCCTAACCCGGCGTGATCTTGTGCAAAAAGCCGCTCCCGAGCTCCAGCTGGAAGTGTAAAAAGAACCGGGCTGGATAAAAAAAGAACCGGGCTGGATAAAAAAAAGAACCGGGCGACCCGTTAAAATTGCTTAGCCGAGGTCCTGGAAGCCTAACACGGCGTGATCTTGTGCAAAAAGCCGCTCCCGAGCTCCAGCTGGAAGTGTAAAAAGAACCGGGCTGGATCAAAAAAGAACCGGGCTGGATAAAAAAAAAGAACCGGGCGACCCGTTAAAATTGCTTAGCCGAGGTCCTGGAAGCCTAACCCGGCGTGATCTTGTGCAAAAAGCCGCTCCCGAGCTCCAGCTGGAAGTGTAAAAAGAACCGGGCTGGATAAAAAAAGAACCGGGCTGGATCAAAAAAGAACCGGGCGACCCGTTAAAATTGCTTAGCCGAGGTCCTGGAAGCCTAACCCGGCGTGATCTTGTGCAAAAAGCCGCTCCCGAGCTCCAGCTGGAAGTGTAAAAAGAACCGGGCTGGATAAAAAAAAGAACCGGGCTGGATCAAAAAAGAACCGGGCGACCCGTTAAAATTGCTTAGCCGAGGTCCTGGAAGCCTAACACGGCGTGATCTTGTGCAAAAAGCCGCTCCCGAGCTCCAGCTGGAAGTGTAAAAAGAACCGGGCTGGATAAAAAAAGAACCGGGCTGGATCAAAAAAGAACCGGGGGACCCGTTAAAATTGCTTAGCCGAGGTCCTGGAAGCCTAACCCGGCGTGATCTTGTGCAAAAAGCCGCTCCCGAGCTCCAGCTGGAAGTGTAAAAAGAACCGGGCTGGATAAAAAAAAGAACCGGGCTGGATCAAAAAAGAACCGGGCGACCCGTTAAAATTGCTTAGCCGAGGTCCTGGAAGCCTAACACGGCGTGATCTTGTGCAAATAGCCGCTCCCGAGCTCCAGCTGGAAGTGTAAAAAGAACCAGGCTGGATAAAAAAAAGAACCGGGCTGGATCAAAAAAGAACCGGGCGACCCGTTAAAATTGCTTAGCCGAGGTCCTGGAAGCCTAACCCGGCGTGATCTTGTGCAAAAAGCCGCTCCCGAGCTCCAGCTGGAAGTGTAAAAAGAACCGGGCTGGATAAAAAAAGAACCGGGCTGGATCAAAAAAGAACCGGGCGACCCGTTAAAATTGCTTAGCCGAGGTCCTGGAAGCCTAACCCGGCGTGATCTTGTGCAAAAAGCCGCTCCCGAGCTCCAGCTGGAAGTGTAAAAAGAACCGGGCTGGATAAAAAAAAGAACCGGGCTGGATCAAAAAAGAACCGGGCGACCCGTTAAAATTGCTTAGCCGAGGTCCTGGAAGCCTAACACGGCGTGATCTTGTGCAAAAAGCCGCTCCCGAGCTCCAGCTGGAAGTGTAAAAAGAACCGGGCTGGATAAAAAAAGAACCGGGCTGGATCAAAAAAGAACCGGGGGACCCGTTAAAATTGCTTAGCCGAGGTCCTGGAAGCCTAACCCGGCGTGATCTTGTGCAAAAAGCCGCTCCCGAGCTCCAGCTGGAAGTGTAAAAAGAACCGGGCTGGATAAAAAAAAGAACCGGGCTGGATCAAAAAAGAACCGGGCGACCCGTTAAAATTGCTTAGCCGAGGTCCTGGAAGCCTAACACGGCGTGATCTTGTGCAAATAGCCGCTCCCGAGCTCCAGCTGGAAGTGTAAAAAGAACCAGGCTGGATAAAAAAAAGAACCGGGCTGGATCAAAAAAGAACCGGGCGACCCGTTAAAATTGCTTAGCCGAGGTCCTGGAAGCCTAACCCGGCGTGATCTTGTGCAAAAAGCCGCTCCCAAGCTCCAGCTGGAAGTGTAAAAAGAACCGGGCTGGATAAAAAAAAGAACCGGGCTGGATCAAAAAAGAACCGGGCGACCCGTTAAAATTGCTTAGCCGAGGTCCTGGAAGCCTAACACGGCGTGTTCTTGTGCAAAAAGCCGCTCCCGAGCTTCAGCTGGAAGTGTAAAAAGAACCGGGCTGGATAAAAAAAGAACCGGGCTGGATAAAAAAAAGAACCGGGCGACCCGTTAAAATTGCTTAGCCGAGGTCCTGGAAGCCTAACCCGGCGTGATCTTGCCCGAAATTCGGCCTCTATACTTCCATTTTAGGTACCAGGCGCTCATAGTGTGTTGGTCCCACTAGTCAGTGTACTGGTCCCACTCGCTAGTGTACTGGTCCCCCTAGTCAGTGTACTCATCCAGTTACCCCCCGTTTTCCAAAACACCATCGGCACGTATAAGGGGGGGACTCCTGAGAGAGATGAGGTATATGGCAGCGCAACACCAATCCGCTCCGCGCTGGTTCCCATGTCGGCTACGGATGAATAAAACCAGCCTGTCCCCCCTGGAGCTCACGAGACACGGAATTTTTTCTAAGTGCCAACGGCTCTTCCGAGCAAACGTGTCCGCTCCGGCTGGTTCCCCCGTCGGCCTCGAATGACGAAAAATGCCGGTCTCCGCCCGGAGCTCATGACAAACGAAAAATTTTCTAAGTGCCAACGGCACTAGCGAGCGAATGTGTCCGCTCGGCGCTGGTTCCCGGGTCGAACCCGGAAGACGAAAAACGCCGCTCTCCGCCCGGAGCTCATGACAAACGAAAAATTTTCTAAGTGCCAACGGCACTAGCGAGCGAATGTGTCCGCTCGGCGCTGGTTCCCGGGTCGAACCCGGAAGACGAAAAACGCCGCTCTCCGCCCGGAGCTCATGACAAACGAAAAATTTTCTAAGTGCCAACGGCACTAGCGAGCGAATGTGTCCGCTCGGCGCTGGTTCCCGGGTCGAACCCGGAAGACGAAAAACGCCGCTCTCCGCCCGGAGCTCATTACAAACGAAAAATTTTCTAAGTGCCAACGGCACTAGCGAGCGAATGTGTCCGCTCGGCGCTGGTTCCCGGGTCGAACCCGGAAGACGAAAAACGCCGCTCTCCGCCCGGAGCTCATGACAAACGAAAAATTTTCTAAGTGCCAACGGCACTAGCGAGCGAATGTGTCCGCTCGGCGCTGGTTCCCGGGTCGAACCCGGAAGACGAAAAACGCCGCTCTCCGCCCGGAGCTCATGACAAACGAAAAATTTTCTAAGTGCCAACGGCACTAGCGAGCGAATGTGTCCGCTCGGCGCTGGTTCCCGGGTCGAACCCGGAAGACAAAAAACGCCGGTCTCCGCCCGGAGCTCATGACAAACGAAAAATTTTCTAAGTGCCAACGGCACTAGCGAGCGAATGTGTCCGCTCGGCGCTGGTTCCCGGGTCGAACCCGGAAGACGAAAAACGCCGCTCTCCGCCCGGAGCTCATGACAAACGAAAAATTTTCTAAGTGCCAACGGCACTTGCGAGCGAATGTGTCCGCTCGGCGCTGGTTCCCGGGTCGGACCCGGAAGACGAAAAACGCCGGTCTCCGCCCGGAGCTCATGACAAACGAAAAATTTTCTAAGTGCCAACGGCACTAGCGAGCGAATGTGTCCGCTCGGCGCTGGTTCCCGGGTCGGACCCGGAAGACGAAAAACGCCGGTCCTCGCCTGGAGGTCCCAGCAAAATCGGCGAAAAAACGACTAAGTGTCAACTTTCGAAAAAACGACTAAGTGCCCACGGCTCTGCGGGGCTTGTGAGTCCGCCCCGCGCCGGTTCGGTGGTCGGCCTCAAAAAGCAAAAAATCAGCCTCTCTCCCTGGAGCTCACCTCGAGGTACCAGGGGGTGAGGTACCCGGGCTAAGGTGCAGTACCTTTTTTGGTCTTCAGGTGCGCCAGAGTACAATGAAATGGTCCCAGTAGTCAGTGTACTCATCGACTTTCCCCCCGTTTTCCAAAGCACCTCGTTTACGAGTATGGAGGAGATGGTGCTGGTCTCCCCACGGCGTCGGACACGCCGTCCTCGACAGCACAAGGTCGGATAGAAGACCTGGAAAGCGCCGTGGCACGCGCTGGAGGTGGGCACTTTGGCGAAAAAACGACTAAGTGTCAACTTTCGAAAAAACGACTAAGTGTCAACTTTCGAAAAAACGGCTAAGTGTCAACTTTCGAAAAAACGACTAAGTGTCACCTCTCTGAAAAAATGGCAAAGTGTCGCCTCTCTGAAAATTTTCTAAGTGCCCACGGCTCTGCGGGCTCGTGCATCCGAGCCGCGCCGGTTCTGCAACCGGCCTAGAATGACGAAAAATAACGGTCTCCTCCTGGAGCTCACAGCCAATTGTGGCGAAAAAGTGGCAAAGTGCCCACGGCTCTGCGGGCTCGTGCATCCGACCCGCGCCGGTTCTGCAGCCGGCCTAGAATGACGAAAAATAACGGTCTCCTCCTGGAGCTCACAGCCAACTTGGCAAAAAGTTTCTAAGTGCCCACGGCCCTGCCGAGCTTTGGCGTCCGCCCAGCGCCGGTTCCGCAGTCGGCCTCGAATGACGAAAAATAACGGTCTCCTCCTGGAGCTCACAGCCAACTTGGCAAAAAGTTTCTAAGTGCCCACGGCCCTGCCGAGCTTTGGCGTCCGCTCAGCGCCGGTTCCGCAGTCGGCCTCGAATGACGAAAAATAACGGTCTCCTCCTGGAGCTCACAGCCAACTTGGCAAAAAGTTTCTAAGTGCCCACGGCCCTGCCGAGCTTTGGCGTCCGCCCAGCGCCGGTTCCGCAGTCGGCCTCGAATGACGAAAAATAACGGTCTCCTCCTGGAGCTCACAGCCAACTTGGCAAAAAGTTTCTAAGTGCCCACGGCCCTGCCGAGCTTTGGCGTCCGCCCAGCGCCGGTTCCGCAGTCGGCCTCGAATGACGAAAAATAACGGTCTCCTCCTGGAGCTCACAGCCAACTTGGCAAAAAGTTTCTAAGTGCCCACGGCCCTGCCGAGCTTTGGCGTCCGCCCAGCGCCGGTTCCGCAGTCGGCCTCGAATGACGAAAAATAACGGTCTCCTCCTGGAGCTCACAGCCAACTTGGCAAAAAGTTTCTAAGTGCCCACGGCCCTGCCGAGCTTTGGCGTCCGCCCAGCGCCGGTTCCGCAGTCGGCCTCGAATGACGAAAAATAACGGTCTCCTCCTGGAGCTCACAGCCAACTTGGCAAAAAGTTTCTAAGTGCCCACGGCCCTGCCGAGCTTTGGCGTCCGCTCAGCGCCGGTTCCGCAGTCGGCCTCGAATGACGAAAAATAACGGTCTCCTCCTGGAGCTCACAGCCAACTTGGCAAAAAGTTTCTAAGTGCCCACGGCCCTGCCGAGCTTTGGCGTCCGCCCAGCGCCGGTTCCGCAGTCGGCCTCGAATGACGAAAAATAACGGTCTCCTCCTGGAGCTCACAGCCAACTTGGCAAAAAGTTTCTAAGTGCCCACGGCCCTGCCGAGCTTTGGCGTCCGCCCAGCGCCGGTTCCGCAGTCGGCCTCGAATGACGAAAAATAACGGTCTCCTCCTGGAGCTCACAGCCAACTTGGCAAAAAGTTTCTAAGTGTCACATCTCTGAAAAAACGGCTAAGTGTCGACTTTCGAAAAAACGGCAAAGTGTCACATCTCTGAAAAAACGGCTAAGTGTCGACTTTCGAAAAAACGGCTAAGTGTCAACTTTCGAAAAAACGGCTAAGTGTCGCCTCTCTGAAAAAACGGCAAAGTGTCAACTTTCGAAAAAACGACAGAGTGTCGCCTCTCTGAAAAAACGACTAAGTGTCGACTCTGAGAAAATGGCAAAGTGCCCACGGCTCTGCGGGCTCGTGCATCCGACCCGCGCCGGTTCCCCAGCCGGCCTGAAATAAGGCAAAACCAGCCTCTCCGCCTGGAGCTCAGAGCCAACTTGGCGAATATTTTCTAAGTGCCCACGGCTCTGCGTGGCTACGGCGTCTGCCCAGCGCCGGTTCCTGGGTCGAACCCCGAGGACGAGGAATGCCGGTCTCCGCCTGGAGGTCCCAGCTTAATCGGCGAAAATTTTCTAAGTGCCCACGGCTCTGCCGGGCTCGTGCATCCGACCCGCGCCGGTTCCCCAGCCGGCCTGAAATAAGGCAAAACCAGGCTCTCCCCCTGGAGCTCAGAGCCAATTGTGGCGAAAAAACGACTAAGTGTCAACTTTCGAAAAAACGACTAAGTGTCAACTTTCCAAAAAAACGGCTAAGTGTCGACTTTCGAAAAAACGGCTAAGTGTCAACTTTCGAAAAAACGACTAAGTGTCGCCTCTGAAAAAACGACTAAGTGTCGCCTCTCTGAAAAAACGACTAAGTGCCCACGGCTCTGCGGGGCTTGTGAGTCCGCCCCGCGCCGGTTCGGCGGTCGGCCTCAAAAAGCGAAAAATCAGCCTCTCTCCCTGGAGCTCACCAAAAATTTGTCGAAATTTTTCTAAGTTCTCCTCGAGGTACCAGGGGGTGAGGTACCCGGGCTAAGGTGCAGTACCTTTTTTGGTCTTCAGGTGCGCCAGAGTACAATGAAATGGTCCCAGTAGTCAGTGTACTC
The DNA here is from genome assembly GCF_054491065.1 of Syngnathus leptorhynchus. NCBI lineage: Eukaryota > Metazoa > Chordata > Actinopteri > Syngnathiformes > Syngnathidae > Syngnathus > Syngnathus leptorhynchus. The sequence goes on from NW_028232068.1 coordinate 67,750, forward strand.
ATCGACTTTCCCCCCGTTTTCCAAAGCACCCCGTTTACGAGTATGGAGGAGATGGTGCTGGTCTCCCCACGGCGTCGGACACGCCGTCCTCGACAGCACAAGGTCGGATAGAAGACCTGAAAAGCGCCGTGGCACGCGCTGGAGGTGTCACTGTGGCGAAAAAGTGACTAAGTGTCAACTTTCGAAAAAACGGCTAAGTGTCAACTTTCGAAAAAACGGCTAAGTGTCAACTTTCGAAAAAACGGCTAAGTGTCAACTTTCGAAAAAACGACTAAGTGTCGCCTCTCTGAAAAAACGGCAAAGTGTCAACTTTCGAAAAAACGACTAAGTGTCAACTTTCGAAAAAACGACTAAGTGTCACCTCTCTGAAAAAATGGCAAAGTGTCAACTGCGAATGTGGTGGTGCATGGAAGGAAGTGGAGGACGGCCGCCTCCTTAAACACAGGCCGAAGAGGAGCGTCAGGGCCGGCTCCTTAAACACGGACCGAGTGTCGCCCTTAACACAGACCAAGCGGAGGACGGCCGCCTCCCTAAATACAGGCCGAACCGGAGCGCGAGGGCCGCTCCTTAAACACGGACCGAGTGTCGCCCTTAACACAGACCAAGGGGAGGACGGCCGCCTCCTTAAACACAGGCCGGAGAGGAGCGTCAGGGCCAGGCTCCTCAAACATGGACCGAGTGTCGCCCTTAACACAGACCAAGGGGAGGACGGCCGCCTCCTTAAACACAGGCCGGAGAGGAGCGTCAGGGCCAGGCTCCTCAAACATGGACCGAGTGTCGCCCTTAACACAGACCAAGGGGAGGACGGCCGCCTCCTTAAACACAGGCCGGAGAGGAGCGTCAGGGCCAGGCTCCTCAAACATGGACCGAGTGTCGCCCTTAACACAGACCAAGGGGAGGACGGCCGCCTCCTTAAACACAGGCCGGAGAGGAGCGTCAGGGCCAGGCTCCTCAAACATGGACCGAGTGTCGCCCTTAACACGGACCAAGGGGAGGACGGCCGCCTCCTTAAACACAGGCCGGAGAGGAGCGTCAGGGCCAGGCTCCTCAAACATGGACCGAGTGTCGCCCTTAACACGGACCAAGGGGAGGACGGCCGCCTCCTTAAACACAGGCCGGAGAGGAGCGTCAGGGCCAGGCTCCTCAAACATGGACAGAGTGTCGCCCTTAACACAGACCAAGCGGAGGACGGCCGCCTCCCTAAATACAGGCCGAACCGGAGCGCGAGTGTCGCTCCTTAAACACGGACCGAGTGGAGGACGGCCGCCTCCTTAAACACAGGCCGAACAAAATGACACAAAGTGTCAACTGCGAATGTTGTCCATCCAAGGAAGGAGCGTGATGCCCGGCCGGCTCCTTAAACACAGGCCGAGAGTCGCCCCGGACGGTCCGCCTCGCGGCGCCCGTCTGCTCGGATAAAATGACACAAAGTGTCAACTACGAATGTTGTCCATCCAAGGAGGGAGCGTGATGCCCGGCCGGCTCCGAAAACACAGGCCGAGAGTCGCCCCGGACGGTCCGCCTCGCGGCGCCCGTCTGCTCGGATAAAATGACACAAAGTGTCAACTGCGAATGTTGTCCATCCAAGGAAGGAGCGTGATGCCCGGCCGGCTCCTTAAACACAGGCCGAGAGTCGCCCCGGACGGTCCGCCTCGCGGCGCCCGTCTGCTCGGATAAAATGACACAAAGTGTCAACTACGAATGTTGTCCATCCAAGGAGGGAGCGTGATGCCCGGCCGGCTCCGAAAACACAGGCCGAGAGTCGCCCCGGACGGTCCGCCTCGCGGCGCCCGTCTGCTCGGATAAAATGACACAAAGTGTCAACTGCGAATGTTGTCCATCCAAGGAAGGAGCGTGATGCCCGGCCGGCTCCTTAAACACAGGCCGAGAGTCGCCCCGGACGGTCCGCCTCGCGGCGCCCGTCTGCTCGGATAAAATGACACAAAGTGTCAACTACGAATGTTGTCCATCCAAGGAGGGAGCGTGATGCCCGGCCGGCTCCGAAAACACAGGCCGAGAGTCGCCCCGGACGGTCCGCCTCGCGGCGCCCGTCTGCTCGGATAAAATGACACAAAGTGTCAACTGCGAATGTTGTCCATCCAAGGAAGGAGCGTGATGCCCGGCCGGCTCCTTAAACACAGGCCGAGAGTCGCCCCGGACGGTCCGCCTCGCGGCGCCCGTCTGCTCGGATAAAATGACACAAAGTGTCAACTACGAATGTTGTCCATCCAAGGAGGGAGCGTGATGCCCGGCCGGCTCCGAAAACACAGGCCGAGAGTCGCCCCGGACGGTCCGCCTCGCGGCGCCCGTCTGCTCGGATAAAATGACACAAAGTGTCAACTGCGAATGTTGTCCATCCAAGGAAGGAGCGTGATGCCCGGCCGGCTCCTTAAACACAGGCCGAGAGTCGCCCCGGACGGTCCGCCTCGCGGCGCCCGTCTGCTCGGATAAAATGACACAAAGTGTCAACTACGAATGTTGTCCATCCAAGGAGGGAGCGTGATGCCCGGCCGGCTCCGAAAACACAGGCCGAGAGTCGCCCCGGACGGTCCGCCTCGCGGCGCCCGTCTGCTCGGATAAAATGACACAAAGTGTCAACTGCGAATGTTGTCCATCCAAGGAAGGAGCGTGATGCCCGGCCGGCTCCTTAAACACAGGCCGAGAGTCGCCCCGGACGGTCCGCCTCGCGGCGCCCGCCCGCTCGGATAAAATGACACAAAGTGTCAACTACGAATGTTGTCCATCCAAGGAAGGAGCGTGATGCCCGGCCGGCTCCTTAAACACAGGCCGAGAGTCGCCCCGGACGGTCGCCTCGCGGCGCCCGTCTGCTCGGATAAAATGACACAAAGTGTCAACTACGAATGTTGTCCATCCAAGGAGGGAGCGTGATGCCCGGCCGGCTCCGAAAACACAGGCCGAGAGTCGCCCCGGACGGTCCGCCTCGCGGCGCCCGTCTGCTCGGATAAAATGACACAAAGTGTCAACTGCGAATGTTGTCCATCCAAGGAAGGAGCGTGATGCCCGGCCGGCTCCTTAAACACAGGCCGAGAGTCGCCCCGGACGGTCCGCCTCGCGGCGCCCGCCCGCTCGGATAAAATGACACAAAGTGTCAACTACGAATGTTGTCCATCCAAGGAGGGAGCGTGAGGCCCGGCCGGCTCCGAAAACACAGGCCGAGAGTCGCCCCGGACGGTCCGCCTCTCGAGGCGCCCGCCCGCTCGGATAAAATGACACAAAGTGTCAACTACGAATGTTGTCCATCCAAGGAGGGAGCGTGATGCCCGGCCGGCTCCGAAAACACAGGCCGAGATTCGACCCCGGACGGGCCGTCTTCTCCCGGCGCCCGCCCGCGTACGCCCCCCATCCCCGGTCGCCCGTCTGCTCCCGGCGGGCCTCCGAGTACCCCCTCACCCAACTGACCGACTGGCACTCATGACCCGCCTTGGTAGGGCCCCCATCGGCCTCGGCTCGTCCGACGTCGGGTGGACGGTTCCTACCCACTGCGGGTCGCACTCTAGCGCCCCGGCCGCCGCGTGAGCGTGCGCTCCCCGCGCCGCCCCGCAGGCCCCGGCGCGACCGTACTGCGGCGAGACCGAGACGACCCGGTTTGGCATCCATCCCACCTAGCCACGATCCACGGAGGCCGAGCGAGCGGCTGAGTGTCGGGCGCCGCGCGTGCGAGCGTCCGCCGGCCGCGCCGGTCCTTCCGCGAATGTCGTTTCTCAAACCCTCCGGCTTGATAGCGGCGGCACCACGGGAAGCCGTCCACACACACCGTCCGACCTCTATCCGAAAAGCCTTCCCGACCAACCGCGGTCGCGGGGGCGTCTGTCGCTCCGCATCGGGGGGGCGTATGGCTTCCGCGCTACGCGCTGCGGGCTCGGGGGGGCCGCAACGGCTGAGTCTGACTCGGCCGGGGCGCAGCTTCCCTCCCGGCAGTCAGCAATAGTGCCGATCGCGCCTGCCACCAGCCCCCTCCCCGACGGGTTCGTCGGCGCCGGCTGGCCGCCGTCCGCCTTCGTTCCCCGAGGGTTCCCAACCAGCGCCGATCCAACTCCGCATCCTGGCCGCACGCAGTGCGTGCCTCGCGCGGGTAAGTCGCCGGCGCAGCGCCGCAGCTCCCGACCCCCGCGTACGGGAATAGTTGAGGGCCTCAGCGGGCCGCACCGACCGAGTCCGACTCGGGCCGGGGCGCAGATTCCCGCTTGGGTGACCGAACGTTCTCTGCTCGGGCCGGAGGGCCGACGCCCGTCCCCCCCCGTCGTCCCCCACGGACCGCCTCCGAGGCCACTTCGCACGGCTCATCCTCGGCTCCCTACCAATGCTTAATCGATGGGGCCGCCCGGCCGGATTCGCGCCACCCTGTCCACCGCGAGTCTCCCCAGACTAACCCGAGTTACCGCCCAGCTCGCCTAACCTTGCACTCGCTCTGCCAAACGGTCGTGTAGTCGGCGGGCCGTCCTACGGGTCGCCCTCCCTCCCCAAACGCGCGGCGGGATAGCGGCAAGGCGGCGGCGGCGGCCAGCGGCGTCGGGGCGCTCGCACCGGAGAAGAGGCGTCTTACGAGGCCGGGCGCAGCTCCCTCTCGTTTACTTGCTGAGTAGCGGCGCTCGAAGGTTCCGCGGCGAGCGCGGCTCATCCCATTGAATGTCCCTGCACCAGGCTCCATCGAAGGGCCGCCCGGCCGGATTCGCACCCCCCTGTCCACCGCGAAGTCCCCTCGACTAACCCGAGTTACCGCCCAGTTCGCC
>NW_028232068.1:85000-105000 GCF_054491065.1 Syngnathus leptorhynchus
CAGACCGCCTCCCCCAGACTTCCAGAAGCGAAGCCGGTCCCCAAGCACCAACCCCGACCGCCACCGAGGCACCCGCCGAAGGCGGGTGCCGAGTTCACCGGCCCCAAGCGACAACCGGTCACCGAGGCACCCGCCGAAGGCGGGTGCCGAGTTCACCGGCCCCAAGCGACAACCGGTCACCGAGGCACCCGCCGAAGGCGGGTGCCGAGTTCACTGGCCCCAAGCGACAACCGGTCACCGAGGCACCCGCCGAAGGCGGGTGCCGAGTTCACTGGCCCCAAGCGACGGCGGTCACCGAGGCACCCGCCGAAGGCGGGTGCCGAGTTCACCGGCCCCGAGCACCAGCGGTCAGCCACGGAGGGTGCTGGATCATCCATACTTCCATAGCTCCAGAGCTCCATAGCCCCGGAGCTCCATAGCTCCATAGCCCCGGAGCTCCATAGCTCCATAGCCCCGGAGCTCCATAGCCCCGGAGCTCCATAGCTCCATAGCCCCGGAGCTCCATAGCCCCGGAGCTCCATAGCCCCGGAGCTCCATAGCCCCGGAGCTCCATAGCTCCATAGCCCCGGAGCTCCATAGCCCCGGAGCTCCATAGCCCCGGAGCTCCATAGCTCCATAGCCCCGGAGCTCCATAGCTCCATACTTCCATAGCCCCATACTTCCATAGCTCCATAGCTCCATACTTCCATAGCTCCAGCCGCGGAGGGTGCTGGCTGGTGGCTCCATAGCTCCATACTTCCATACTTGCAGCCACGGAGTTGGCTAAAATTGCACTAAGTGCGAAAGCCCATTCATTTACAACGGCGTGTCCGCCAGGCGGCGACATTTCCCCGTTACCGGTGGCTGCGCGGCGGGTGAGTGACAGAGCTTATCCGAGCGGCTGGAACTCTGCGCCGGCGTGGTCGAGCGTGAGGCCCCGGCCCTTTGGCTGCCTGGTACCTAAAACACTTCCATTGATCCAGCCACGGAGGGTGCTGGCTGGTGGCTCCATAGCTCCATAGCTCCATAGCACCAGAGCTCCATAGCTCCATAGCACCAGAGCTCCATAGCTCCATAGCACCAGAGCTCCATAGCTCCATAGCACCAGAGCTCCATAGCTCCATAGCACCAGAGCTCCATAGCTCCATAGCACCAGAGCTCCATAGCTCCATAGCACCAGAGCTCCATAGCTCCATAGCTCCAGGGCTCCATAGCTCCAGGGCTCCATAGCTCCATAGCTCCAGGGCTCCATAGCTCCATACCTCCAGAGCTCCATAGCTCCAGCCTGGGTGGCTGGTGGCTCCATAGCTCCATACTTCCATAGCTCCAGTCAGAGAGTTGGCGAAAATTGCACTAAGTGCGAAAGCCCATTCATTTACAACGGCGTGTCCGCCAGGCGGCGACATTTCCCCGTTACCGGTGGCTGCGTGGCGGGTGAGTGACAGAGCTTATCCGAGCGGCTGGAACTCTGCGCCGGCGTGGTCGAGCGTGAGGCCCCGGCCCTTTGGCTGCCTGGTACCTAAAACACTTCCATTGATCCAGCCACGGAGGGTGCTGGCTGGTGGCTCCATAGCTCCATAGCTCCATAGCACCAGAGCTCCATAGCTCCATAGCACCAGAGCTCCATAGCTCCATAGCACCAGAGCTCCATAGCTCCATAGCACCAGAGCTCCATAGCTCCATAGCACCAGAGCTCCATAGCTCCATAGCACCAGAGCTCCATAGCTCCATAGCACCAGAGCTCCATAGCTCCATAGCACCAGAGCTCCATAGCTCCATAGCACCAGAGCTCCATAGCTCCATAGCACCAGAGCTCCATAGCTCCATAGCACCAGAGCTCCATAGCTCCATAGCTCCAGGGCTCCATAGCTCCAGGGCTCCATAGCTCCATAGCTCCAGGGCTCCATAGCTCCAGGGCTCCAGGGCTCCATAGCTCCATACCTCCAGAGCTCCATAGCTCCATACTTCCAGAGCTCCATAGCTCCATAGCGCCATACTTCCATAGCTCCATAGCTCCATACTTCCATAGCACCAGAGCTCCATAGCTCCAGAGCTCCATAGCTCCAGCCTGGGTGGCTGGTGGCTCCATAGCTCCATACTTCCATAGCTCCAGTCAGAGAGTTGGCGAAAATTGCACTAAGTGCGAAAGCCCATTCATTTACAACGGCGTGTCCACAAGGCGGCGACATTTCCCCGTTACCGGTGGCTGCGCGGCGGGTGAGTGACAGAGCTTATCCGAGCGGCTGGAACTCTGCGCCGGCGTGGTCGAGCGTGAGGCCCCGGCCCTTTGGCTGCCTGGTACCTAAAACACTTCCATTGATCCAGCCACGGAGGGTGCTGGCTGGTGGCTCCATAGCTCCATAGCTCCATAGCACCAGAGCTCCATAGCTCCATACCTCCAGAGCTCCAGAGCTCCATAGCACCAGAGCTCCATAGCTCCATAGCACCAGAGCTCCATAGCACCAGAGCTCCATAGCTCCATAGCACCAGAGCTCCATAGCTCCATAGCACCAGAGCTCCATAGCTCCATAGCACCAGAGCTCCATAGCTCCATAGCTCCATAGCACCAGAGCTCCATAGCTCCATAGCACCAGAGCTCCATAGCTCCATAGCACCAGAGCTCCAGAGCTCCATAGCACCAGAGCTCCATAGCTCCATAGCACCAGAGCTCCATAGCTCCATAGCACCAGAGCTCCATAGCTCCATAGCACCAGAGCTCCATAGCTCCATAGCACCAGAGCTCCATAGCTCCATAGCACCAGAGCTCCATAGCTCCATAGCACCAGAGCTCCATAGCTCCATAGCTCCAGCCTGGGTGGCTGGTGGCTCCATAGCTCCATACTTCCATAGCTCCAGTCAGAGAGTTGGCTAAAATTGCACTAAGTGCGAAAGCCCATTCATTTACAACGGCGTGTCCACAAGGCGGCGACATTTCCCCGTTACCGGTGGCTGCGCGGCGGGTGAGTGACAGAGCTTATCCGAGCGGCTGGAACTCTGCGCCGGCGTGGTCGAGCGTGAGGCCTCGGCCCTTTGGCTGCCTGGTACCTAAAACACTTCCATTGATCCAGCCACGGAGGGTGCTGGCTGGTGGCTCCATAGCTCCATACCTCCAGAGCTCCAGAGCTCCATAGCACCAGAGCTCCATAGCTCCATAGCACCAGAGCTCCAGAGCTCCAGAGCTCCATAGCACCAGAGCTCCATAGCTCCATAGCACCAGAGCTCCATAGCACCAGAGCTCCATAGCTCCATAGCACCAGAGCTCCATAGCTCCATAGCACCAGAGCTCCATAGCTCCATAGCACCAGAGCTCCATAGCTCCATAGCACCAGAGCTCCATAGCTCCATAGCTCCATAGCTCCAGGGCTCCATAGCTCCATAGCTCCAGGGCTCCATAGCTCCAGGGCTCCAGGGCTCCATAGCTCCATAGCTCCATAGCACCAGAGCTCCATAGCTCCATAGCACCAGAGCTCCATAGCTCCATAGCACCAGAGCTCCATAGCTCCATAGCACCAGAGCTCCATAGCTCCATAGCACCAGAGCTCCATAGCTCCATAGCACCAGAGCTCCATAGCTCCATAGCACCAGAGCTCCATAGCTCCATAGCACCAGAGCTCCATAGCTCCATAGCACCAGAGCTCCATAGCTCCATAGCACCAGAGCTCCATAGCTCCATAGCACCAGAGCTCCATAGCTCCATAGCTCCAGCCTGGGTGGCTGGTGGCTCCATAGCTCCATACTTCCATAGCTCCAGTCAGAGAGTGTGCTAAAATTGCACTAAGTGCGAAAGCCCATTCATTTACAACGGCGTGTCCACAAGGCGGCGACATTTCCCCGTTACCGGTGGCTGCGCGGCGGGTGAGTGACAGAGCTTATCCGAGCGGCTGGAACTCTGCGCCGGCGTGGTCGAGCGTGAGGCCTCGGCCCTTTGGCTGCCTGGTACCTAAAACACTTCCATTGATCCAGCCACGGAGGGTGCTGGCTGGTGGCTCCATAGCTCCATAGCTCCATACCTCCAGAGCTCCAGAGCTCCATAGCACCAGAGCTCCATAGCTCCATAGCACCAGAGCTCCATAGCACCAGAGCTCCATAGCTCCATAGCACCAGAGCTCCATAGCTCCATAGCACCAGAGCTCCATAGCTCCATAGCACCAGAGCTCCATAGCTCCATAGCTCCATAGCACCAGAGCTCCATAGCTCCATAGCACCAGAGCTCCATAGCTCCATAGCACCAGAGCTCCATAGCTCCATAGCACCAGAGCTCCATAGCTCCATAGCACCAGAGCTCCATAGCTCCATAGCACCAGAGCTCCATAGCTCCATAGCACCAGAGCTCCATAGCTCCATAGCACCAGAGCTCCATAGCTCCATAGCACCAGAGCTCCATAGCTCCATAGCACCAGAGCTCCATAGCTCCATAGCACCAGAGCTCCATAGCTCCATAGCTCCAGCCTGGGTGGCTGGTGGCTCCATAGCTCCATACTTCCATAGCTCCAGTCAGAGAGTTGGCTAAAATTGCACTAAGTGCGAAAGCCCATTCATTTACAACGGCGTGTCCACAAGGCGGCGACATTTCCCCGTTACCGGTGGCTGCGCGGCGGGTGAGTGACAGAGCTTATCCGAGCGGCTGGAACTCTGCGCCGGCGTGGTCGAGCGTGAGGCCTCGGCCCTTTGGCTGCCTGGTACCTAAAACACTTCCATTGATCCAGCCACGGAGGGTGCTGGCTGGTGGCTCCATAGCTCCATACCTCCAGAGCTCCAGAGCTCCATAGCACCAGAGCTCCATAGCTCCATAGCACCAGAGCTCCATAGCACCAGAGCTCCATAGCTCCATAGCACCAGAGCTCCATAGCTCCATAGCACCAGAGCTCCATAGCTCCATAGCACCAGAGCTCCATAGCTCCATAGCTCCATAGCACCAGAGCTCCATAGCTCCATAGCACCAGAGCTCCATAGCTCCATAGCACCAGAGCTCCATAGCTCCATAGCACCAGAGCTCCATAGCTCCATAGCACCAGAGCTCCATAGCTCCATAGCACCAGAGCTCCATAGCTCCATAGCACCAGAGCTCCATAGCTCCATAGCACCAGAGCTCCATAGCTCCATAGCACCAGAGCTCCATAGCTCCATAGCTCCAGCCTGGGTGGCTGGTGGCTCCATAGCTCCATACTTCCATAGCTCCAGTCAGAGAGTGTGCTAAAATTGCACTAAGTGCGAAAGCCCATTCATTTACAACGGCGTGTCCACAAGGCGGCGACATTTCCCCGTTACCGGTGGCTGCGCGGCGGGTGAGTGACAGAGCTTATCCGAGCGGCTGGAACTCTGCGCCGGCGTGGTCGAGCGTGAGGCCTCGGCCCTTTGGCTGCCTGGTACCTAAAACACTTCCATTGATCCAGCCACGGAGGGTGCTGGCTGGTGGCTCCATAGCTCCATAGCTCCATACCTCCAGAGCTCCAGAGCTCCATAGCACCAGAGCTCCATAGCTCCATAGCACCAGAGCTCCATAGCACCAGAGCTCCATAGCTCCATAGCACCAGAGCTCCATAGCTCCATAGCACCAGAGCTCCATAGCTCCATAGCACCAGAGCTCCATAGCTCCATAGCTCCATAGCACCAGAGCTCCATAGCTCCATAGCACCAGAGCTCCATAGCTCCATAGCACCAGAGCTCCATAGCTCCATAGCACCAGAGCTCCATAGCTCCATAGCACCAGAGCTCCATAGCTCCATAGCTCCATAGCACCAGAGCTCCATAGCTCCATAGCACCAGAGCTCCATAGCTCCATAGCACCAGAGCTCCATAGCTCCATAGCACCAGAGCTCCATAGCTCCATAGCACCAGAGCTCCATAGCTCCATAGCACCAGAGCTCCATAGCTCCATAGCACCAGAGCTCCATAGCTCCATAGCACCAGAGCTCCATAGCTCCATAGCACCAGAGCTCCATAGCTCCATAGCTCCAGGGCTCCATAGCTCCATAGCTCCAGGGCTCCATAGCTCCAGGGCTCCAGGGCTCCATAGCTCCAGGGCTCCATAGCTCCAGGGCTCCAGGGCTCCATAGCTCCATACCTCCAGAGCTCCATACCTCCAGAGCTCCAGAGCTCCATAGCACCAGAGCTCCATGGCTTCAGAGCTCCATAGCACCATAGCTCCATACCTCCAGAGCTCCAGGGCTCCATAGCTCCATAGCTCCATAGCTCCATACCTCCAGAGCTCCATAGCACCAGAGCTCCATGGCTCCATAGCTCCAGCCTGGGTGGCTGGTGGCTCCATAGCTCCATACTTCCATAGCTCCAGTCAGAGAGTTGGCGAAAATTGCACTAAGTGCGAAAGCCCATTCATTTACAACGGCGTGTCCGCCAGGCGGCGACATTTCCCCGTTACCGGTGGCTGCGCGGCGGGTGAGTGACAGAGCTTATCCGAGCGGCTGGAACTCTGCGCCGGCGTGGTCGAGCGGCTGGCCTCGGTAGTTGAGGTACCAGGGGTGGGCCGGGGAGCTCCAGGCGGGGCTTGTGAGAGAGTGAAGCCGAGCGGCTGGAACTCTCGGCCGGCCTGGTCGAGCGGCTGGCCTCGGTAGTTGAGGTACCAGGCGCGGGCGTGGGAGCTCCAGGCGGGGCTTGTGAGAGAGTGAAGCCGAGCGGCTGGAACTCTGGGCCGGCGTGGTTGAGCCACGGAGGGTGCTGGCTGGTGGCTCCATAGCTCCATAGCTCCATAGCTCCATACTTCCATAGCTCCATACTTCCATAGCTCCAGACTTCCATAGCTCCCTACTTCCATAGCTCCATAGCTCCAGAGCTCCAGAGCTCCATAGCTCCATAGCTCCATAGCTCCATAGCTCCATAGCTCCATACTTCCATAGCCCCAGAGCTCCATAGCTCCATAGCTCCAGAGCTCCAGAGCTCCAGAGCTCCAGAGCTCCATACTTCCATAGCTCCAGTCACAGAGTTGGCGAAAATTGCACTAAGTGCGAAAGCCCATTCATTTACAACAACGTGTCCACAAGGCGGCGACATTTCCCCGTTACCGGTGGCTGCGCGGCGGGAGAGTGGCAGAGCTCATCCGAGCGGCTGGAACTCTGCGCCGGCGTGGTCGAGCGGCTGGCCTCGGTAGTTGAGGTACCAGGGGTGGGCCGGGGAGCTCCAGGCGGGGCTTGTGAGAGAGTGAAGCCGAGCGGCTGGAACTCTCGGCCGGCCTGGTCGAGCGGCTGGCCTCGGTAGTTGAGGTACCAGGCGCGGGCTGGGGAGCTCCAGGGGGGGCTTGTGAGAGAGTGAAGCCGAGCGGCTGGAACTCTGGGCCGGCGTGGTTGAGCCACGGAGGGTGCTGGCTGGTGGCTCCATAGCTCCATAGCTCCATAGCTCCATACTTCCATAGCTCCATAGCTCCAGGCACGGAGGGTGCTGGAGCTCCACACTTCCATAGGCAGGGAGGGTGCTGGAGCTCCACAATTCCATAGGCAGGGAGGGTGCTGGAGCTCCACACTTCCATAGGCAGGGAGGGTGCTGGAGCTCCACACTTCCATAGGCAGGGAGGGTGCTGGAGCTCCACACTTCCATAGGCAGGGAGGGTGCTGGAGCTCCACACTTCCATAGGCAGGGAGGGTGCTGGAGCTCCACACTTCCATAGGCAGGGAGGGTGCTGGAGCTCCACACTTCCATAGGCAGGGAGGGTGCTGGAGCTCCACACTTCCATAGGCAGGGAGGGTGCTGGAGCTCCACACTTCCATAGGCAGGGAGGGTGCTGGAGCTCCACACTTCCATAGGCAGGGAGGGTGCTGGAGCTCCACACTTCCATAGGCAGGGAGGGTGCTGGAGCTCCACACTTCCATAGGCAGGGAGGGTGCTGGAGCTCCACACTTCCATAGGCAGGGAGGGTGCTGGAGCTCCACACTTCCATAGGCAGGGAGGGTGCTGGAGCTCCACACTTCCATAGGCAGGGAGGGTGCTGGAGCTCCACACTTCCATAGGCAGGGAGGGTGCTGGAGCTCCACACTTCCATAGGCAGGGAGGGTGCTGGAGCTCCACACTTCCATAGGCAGGGAGGGTGCTGGAGCTCCACACTTCCATAGGCAGGGAGGGTGCTGGAGCTCCACACTTCCATAGGCAGGGAGGGTGCTGGAGCTCCACACTTCCATAGGCAGGGAGGGTGCTGGAGCTCCACACTTCCATAGGCAGGGAGGGTGCTGGAGCTCCACACTTCCATAGGCAGGGAGGGTGCTGGAGCTCCACACTTCCATAGGCAGGGAGGGTGCTGGAGCTCCACACTTCCATAGGCAGGGAGGGTGCTGGAGCTCCACACTTCCATAGGCAGGGAGGGTGCTGGAGCTCCACACTTCCATAGGCAGGGAGGGTGCTGGAGCTCCACACTTCCATAGGCAGGGAGGGTGCTGGAGCTCCACACTTCCATAGGCAGGGAGGGTGCTGGAGCTCCACACTTCCATAGGCAGGGAGGGTGCTGGAGCTCCACACTTCCATAGGCAGGGAGGGTGCTGGAGCTCCACACTTCCATAGGCAGGGAGGGTGCTGGAGCTCCACACTTCCATAGGCAGGGAGGGTGCTGGAGCTCCACACTTCCATAGGCAGGGAGGGTGCTGGAGCTCCACACTTCCATAGGCAGGGAGGGTGCTGGAGCTCCACACTTCCATAGGCAGGGAGGGTGCTGGAGCTCCACACTTCCATAGGCAGGGAGGGTGCTGGAGCTCCACACTTCCATAGGCAGGGAGGGTGCTGGAGCTCCACATCCACACTTCCAGCCACTGCATGCTGGCACTTCCACCTTGCTTGCTAAGTCGGCGTGATCTTGCCCAAAAAGTCCCTCCTCACCTCCAGCTGGAAGTGGAAAAAAATCCTCCACCTGCTTGGCCGAGGTTCTGGAAGCCAGCAGCTCGCAGAATGTTGCCAAAGTTTCACTGGAAGGAAAAGAAAAGAGAAGACCGAGTGCGCATTTCACCTACCGCCGAATGTCCACAAGAGGGAAGTGTCACTCCGTCGCAGAATCTGCGCCGACGCACTCGGCACCCTTCGAATTTATGGTGCCGGTGCGGGTGTTCTGGGTGCAAAAAGGCCGCCCAAGTGGTAGAAAAAAATCAGACTTCGTCTCTTAGGTCGAAATTAATGCCAAGTTTTGAAATGCGCTGGCAGGGGTGGACCAGGGCCCGTTAGAAGTGCTTAGCCGAGGTCCTGGAAGCCTAACCCGGCGTGATCTTGTGCAAAAAGCCGCTGCTGAGCTCCAGCTGGAAGTGTAAAAAGAACCAGGCTGGATAAAAAAAAGAACCGGGCTGGATCAAAAAAGAACCGGGCGACCCGTTAAAATTGCTTAGCCGAGGTCCTGGAAGCCTAACACGGCGTGATCTTGTGCAAAAAGCCGCTCCCGAGCTCCAGCTGGAAGTGTAAAAAGAACCGGGCTGGATAAAAAAAGAACCGGGCTGGATCAAAAAAGAACCGGGCGGCCCGTTAAAATTGCTTAGCCGAGGTCCTGGAAGCCTAACACGGCGTGATCTTGTGCAAAAAGCCGCTCCCGAGCTCCAGCTGGAAGTGTAAAAAGAACCGGGCTGGATCAAAAAAGAACCGGGCTGGATAAAAAAAAGAACCGGGCGGCCCGTTAAAATTGCTTAGCCGAGGTCCTGGAAGCCTAACACGGCGTGATCTTGTGCAAAAAGCCGCTCCCGAGCTCCAGCTGGAAGTGTAAAAAGAACCGGGCTGGATAAAAAAAGAACCGGGCTGGATAAAAAAAAGAACCGGGCGACCCGTTAAAATTGCTTAGCCGAGGTCCTGGAAGCCTAACACGGCGTGATCTTGTGCAAAAAGCCGCTCCCGAGCTCCAGCTGGAAGTGTAAAAAGAACCGGGCTGGATCAAAAAAGAACCGGGCTGGATAAAAAAAAAGAACCGGGCGACCCGTTAAAATTGCTTAGCCGAGGTCCTGGAAGCCTAACCCGGCGTGATCTTGTGCAAAAAGCCGCTCCCGAGCTCCAGCTGGAAGTGTAAAAAGAACCGGGCTGGATAAAAAAAGAACCGGGCTGGATCAAAAAAGAACCGGGCGACCCGTTAAAATTGCTTAGCCGAGGTCCTGGAAGCCTAACACGGCGTGTTCTTGTGCAAAAAGCCGCTCCCGAGCTCCAGCTGGAAGTGTAAAAAGAACCAGGCTGGATAAAAAAAAGAACCGGGCTGGATCAAAAAAGAACCGGGCGACCCGTTAAAATTGCTTAGCCGAGGTCCTGGAAGCCTAACACGGCGTGATCTTGTGCAAAAAGCCGCTCCCGAGCTCCAGCTGGAAGTGTAAAAAGAACCGGGCTGGATAAAAAAAGAACCGGGCTGGATCAAAAAAGAACCGGGCGGCCCGTTAAAATTGCTTAGCCGAGGTCCTGGAAGCCTAACACGGCGTGATCTTGTGCAAAAAGCCGCTCCCGAGCTCCAGCTGGAAGTGTAAAAAGAACCGGGCTGGATCAAAAAAGAACCGGGCTGGATAAAAAAAAGAACCGGGCGGCCCGTTAAAATTGCTTAGCCGAGGTCCTGGAAGCCTAACCCGGCGTGATCTTGTGCAAAAAGCCGCTCCCGAGCTCCAGCTGGAAGTGTAAAAAGAACCGGGCTGGATAAAAAAAGAACCGGGCTGGATAAAAAAAAGAACCGGGCGACCCGTTAAAATTGCTTAGCCGAGGTCCTGGAAGCCTAACACGGCGTGATCTTGTGCAAAAAGCCGCTCCCGAGCTCCAGCTGGAAGTGTAAAAAGAACCGGGCTGGATCAAAAAAGAACCGGGCTGGATAAAAAAAAGAACCGGGCGGCCCGTTAAAATTGCTTAGCCGAGGTCCTGGAAGCCTAACCCGGCGTGATCTTGTGCAAAAAGCCGCTCCCGAGCTCCAGCTGGAAGTGTAAAAAGAACCGGGCTGGATAAAAAAAGAACCGGGCTGGATAAAAAAAAGAACCGGGCGACCCGTTAAAATTGCTTAGCCGAGGTCCTGGAAGCCTAACACGGCGTGATCTTGTGCAAAAAGCCGCTCCCGAGCTCCAGCTGGAAGTGTAAAAAGAACCGGGCTGGATCAAAAAAGAACCGGGCTGGATAAAAAAAAAGAACCGGGCGACCCGTTAAAATTGCTTAGCCGAGGTCCTGGAAGCCTAACCCGGCGTGATCTTGTGCAAAAAGCCGCTCCCGAGCTCCAGCTGGAAGTGTAAAAAGAACCGGGCTGGATAAAAAAAGAACCGGGCTGGATCAAAAAAGAACCGGGCGACCCGTTAAAATTGCTTAGCCGAGGTCCTGGAAGCCTAACCCGGCGTGATCTTGTGCAAAAAGCCGCTCCCGAGCTCCAGCTGGAAGTGTAAAAAGAACCGGGCTGGATAAAAAAAAGAACCGGGCTGGATCAAAAAAGAACCGGGCGACCCGTTAAAATTGCTTAGCCGAGGTCCTGGAAGCCTAACACGGCGTGATCTTGTGCAAAAAGCCGCTCCCGAGCTCCAGCTGGAAGTGTAAAAAGAACCGGGCTGGATAAAAAAAGAACCGGGCTGGATCAAAAAAGAACCGGGGGACCCGTTAAAATTGCTTAGCCGAGGTCCTGGAAGCCTAACCCGGCGTGATCTTGTGCAAAAAGCCGCTCCCGAGCTCCAGCTGGAAGTGTAAAAAGAACCGGGCTGGATAAAAAAAAGAACCGGGCTGGATCAAAAAAGAACCGGGCGACCCGTTAAAATTGCTTAGCCGAGGTCCTGGAAGCCTAACACGGCGTGATCTTGTGCAAATAGCCGCTCCCGAGCTCCAGCTGGAAGTGTAAAAAGAACCAGGCTGGATAAAAAAAAGAACCGGGCTGGATCAAAAAAGAACCGGGCGACCCGTTAAAATTGCTTAGCCGAGGTCCTGGAAGCCTAACCCGGCGTGATCTTGTGCAAAAAGCCGCTCCCGAGCTCCAGCTGGAAGTGTAAAAAGAACCGGGCTGGATAAAAAAAGAACCGGGCTGGATCAAAAAAGAACCGGGCGACCCGTTAAAATTGCTTAGCCGAGGTCCTGGAAGCCTAACCCGGCGTGATCTTGTGCAAAAAGCCGCTCCCGAGCTCCAGCTGGAAGTGTAAAAAGAACCGGGCTGGATAAAAAAAAGAACCGGGCTGGATCAAAAAAGAACCGGGCGACCCGTTAAAATTGCTTAGCCGAGGTCCTGGAAGCCTAACACGGCGTGATCTTGTGCAAAAAGCCGCTCCCGAGCTCCAGCTGGAAGTGTAAAAAGAACCGGGCTGGATAAAAAAAGAACCGGGCTGGATCAAAAAAGAACCGGGGGACCCGTTAAAATTGCTTAGCCGAGGTCCTGGAAGCCTAACCCGGCGTGATCTTGTGCAAAAAGCCGCTCCCGAGCTCCAGCTGGAAGTGTAAAAAGAACCGGGCTGGATAAAAAAAAGAACCGGGCTGGATCAAAAAAGAACCGGGCGACCCGTTAAAATTGCTTAGCCGAGGTCCTGGAAGCCTAACACGGCGTGATCTTGTGCAAATAGCCGCTCCCGAGCTCCAGCTGGAAGTGTAAAAAGAACCAGGCTGGATAAAAAAAAGAACCGGGCTGGATCAAAAAAGAACCGGGCGACCCGTTAAAATTGCTTAGCCGAGGTCCTGGAAGCCTAACCCGGCGTGATCTTGTGCAAAAAGCCGCTCCCAAGCTCCAGCTGGAAGTGTAAAAAGAACCGGGCTGGATAAAAAAAAGAACCGGGCTGGATCAAAAAAGAACCGGGCGACCCGTTAAAATTGCTTAGCCGAGGTCCTGGAAGCCTAACACGGCGTGTTCTTGTGCAAAAAGCCGCTCCCGAGCTTCAGCTGGAAGTGTAAAAAGAACCGGGCTGGATAAAAAAAGAACCGGGCTGGATAAAAAAAAGAACCGGGCGACCCGTTAAAATTGCTTAGCCGAGGTCCTGGAAGCCTAACCCGGCGTGATCTTGCCCGAAATTCGGCCTCTATACTTCCATTTTAGGTACCAGGCGCTCATAGTGTGTTGGTCCCACTAGTCAGTGTACTGGTCCCACTCGCTAGTGTACTGGTCCCCCTAGTCAGTGTACTCATCCAGTTACCCCCCGTTTTCCAAAACACCATCGGCACGTATAAGGGGGGGACTCCTGAGAGAGATGAGGTATATGGCAGCGCAACACCAATCCGCTCCGCGCTGGTTCCCATGTCGGCTACGGATGAATAAAACCAGCCTGTCCCCCCTGGAGCTCACGAGACACGGAATTTTTTCTAAGTGCCAACGGCTCTTCCGAGCAAACGTGTCCGCTCCGGCTGGTTCCCCCGTCGGCCTCGAATGACGAAAAATGCCGGTCTCCGCCCGGAGCTCATGACAAACGAAAAATTTTCTAAGTGCCAACGGCACTTGCGAGCGAATGTGTCCGCTCGGCGCTGGTTCCCGGGTCGAACCCGGAAGACGAAAAACGCCGGTCTCCGCCCGGAGCTCATGACAAACGAAAAATTTTCTAAGTGCCAACGGCACTAGCGAGCGAATGTGTCCGCTCGGCGCTGGTTCCCGGGTCGAACCCGGAAGACGAAAAACGCCGCTCTCCGCCCGGAGCTCATGACAAACGAAAAATTTTCTAAGTGCCAACGGCACTAGCGAGCGAATGTGTCCGCTCGGCGCTGGTTCCCGGGTCGAACCCGGAAGACGAAAAACGCCGCTCTCCGCCCGGAGCTCATGACAAACGAAAAATTTTCTAAGTGCCAACGGCACTAGCGAGCGAATGTGTCCGCTCGGCGCTGGTTACCGGGTCGAACCCGGAAGACGAAAAACGCCGGTCTCCGCCCGGAGCTCATGACAAACGAAAAATTTTCTAAGTGCCAACGGCACTTGCGAGCGAATGTGTCCGCTCGGCGCTGGTTCCCGGGTCGAACCCGGAAGACGAAAAACGCCGGTCTCCGCCCGGAGCTCATGACAAACGAAAAATTTTCTAAGTGCCAACGGCACTAGCGAGCGAATGTGTCCGCTCGGCGCTGGTTCCCGGGTCGAACCCGGAAGACGAAAAACGCCGCTCTCCGCCCGGAGCTCATGACAAACGAAAAATTTTCTAAGTGCCAACGGCACTAGCGAGCGAATGTGTCCGCTCGGCGCTGGTTACCGGGTCGAACCCGGAAGACGAAAAACGCCGGTCTCCGCCCGGAGCTCATGACAAACGAAAAATTTTCTAAGTGCCAACGGCACTTGCGAGCGAATGTGTCCGCTCGGCGCTGGTTCCCGGGTCGAACCCGGAAGACGAAAAACGCCGGTCTCCGCCCGGAGCTCATGACAAACGAAAAATTTTCTAAGTGCCAACGGCACTAGCGAGCGAATGTGTCCGCTCGGCGCTGGTTCCCGGGTCGAACCCGGAAGACGAAAAACGCCGCTCTCCGCCCGGAGCTCATGACAAACGAAAAATTTTCTAAGTGCCAACGGCACTAGCGAGCGAATGTGTCCGCTCGGCGCTGGTTCCCGGGTCGGACCCGGAAGACGAAAAACGCCGGTCCTCGCCTGGAGGTCCCAGCAAAATCGGCGAAAAAACGACTAAGTGTCAACTTTCGAAAAAACGGCTAAGTGTCGACTTTCGAAAAAACGGCTAAGTGTCAACTTTCGAAAAAACGGCTAAGTGTCAACTTTCGAAAAAACGACTAAGTGCCCACGGCTCTGCGGGGCTTGTGAGTCCGCCCCGCGCCGGTTCGGCGGTCGGCCTCAAAAAGCAAAAAATCAGCCTCTCTCCCTGGAGCTCACCAAAAATTTGTCGAAATTTTTCTAAGTTCTCCTCGAGGTACCAGGGGGTGAGGTACCCGGGCTAAGGTGCAGTACCTTTTTTGGTCTTCAGGTGCGCCAGAGTACAATGAAATGGTCCCAGTAGTCAGTGTACTCATCGACTTTCCCCCCGTTTTCCAAAGCACCTCGTTTACGAGTATGGAGGAGATGGTGCTGGTCTCCCCACGGCGTCGGACACGCCGTCCTCGACAGCACAAGGTCGGATAGAAGACCTGGAAAGCGCCGTGGCACGCGCTGGAGGTGGGCACTTTGGCGAAAAAACGACTAAGTGTCAACTTTCGAAAAAACGACTAAGTGTCAACTTTCGAAAAAACGGCTAAGTGTCAACTTTCGAAAAAACGACTAAGTGTCACCTCTCTGAAAAAATGGCAAAGTGTCGCCTCTCTGAAAATTTTCTAAGTGCCCACGGCTCTGCGGGCTCGTGCATCCGAGCCGCGCCGGTTCTGCAACCGGCCTAGAATGACGAAAAATAACGGTCTCCTCCTGGAGCTCACAGCCAATTGTGGCGAAAAAGTGGCAAAGTGCCCACGGCTCTGCGGGCTCGTGCATCCGACCCGCGCCGGTTCTGCAGCCGGCCTAGAATGACGAAAAATAACGGTCTCCTCCTGGAGCTCACAGCCAACTTGGCAAAAAGTTTCTAAGTGCCCACGGCCCTGCCGAGCTTTGGCGTCCGCCCAGCGCCGGTTCCGCAGTCGGCCTCCAATGACGAAAAATAACGGTCTCCTCCTGGAGCTCACAGCCAACTTGGCAAAAAGTTTCTAAGTGCCCACGGCCCTGCCGAGCTTTGGCGTCCGCCCAGCGCCGGTTCCGCAGTCGGCCTCGAATGACGAAAAATAACGGTCTCCTCCTGGAGCTCACAGCCAACTTGGCAAAAAGTTTCTAAGTGCCCACGGCCCTGCCGAGCTTTGGCGTCCGCTCAGCGCCGGTTCCGCAGTCGGCCTCGAATGACGAAAAATAACGGTCTCCTCCTGGAGCTCACAGCCAACTTGGCAAAAAGTTTCTAAGTGCCCACGGCCCTGCCGAGCTTTGGCGTCCGCCCAGCGCCGGTTCCGCAGTCGGCCTCGAATGACGAAAAATAACGGTCTCCTCCTGGAGCTCACAGCCAACTTGGCAAAAAGTTTCTAAGTGCCCACGGCCCTGCCGAGCTTTGACGTCCGCCCAGCGCCGGTTCCGCAGTCGGCCTCGAATGACGAAAAATAACGGTCTCCTCCTGGAGCTCACAGCCAACTTGGCAAAAAGTTTCTAAGTGCCCACGGCCCTGCCGAGCTTTGGCGTCCGCCCAGCGCCGGTTCCGCAGTCGGCCTCGAATGACGAAAAATAACGGTCTCCTCCTGGAGCTCACAGCCAACTTGGCAAAAAGTTTCTAAGTGCCCACGGCCCTGCCGAGCTTTGGCGTCCGCCCAGCGCCGGTTCCGCAGTCGGCCTCGAATGACGAAAAATAACGGTCTCCTCCTGGAGCTCACAGCCAACTTGGCAAAAAGTTTCTAAGTGCCCACGGCCCTGCCGAGCTTTGGCGTCCGCCCAGCGCCGGTTCCGCAGTCGGCCTCGAATGACGAAAAATAACGGTCTCCTCCTGGAGCTCACAGCCAACTTGGCAAAAAGTTTCTAAGTGCCCACGGCCCTGCCGAGCTTTGGCGTCCGCCCAGCGCCGGTTCCGCAGTCGGCCTCGAATGACGAAAAATAACGGTCTCCTCCTGGAGCTCACAGCCAACTTGGCAAAAAGTTTCTAAGTGTCACATCTCTGAAAAAACGGCTAAGTGTCGACTTTCGAAAAAACGGCAAAGTGTCACATCTCTGAAAAAACGGCTAAGTGTCGACTTTCGAAAAAACGGCTAAGTGTCAACTTTCGAAAAAACGGCTAAGTGTCGCCTCTCTGAAAAAACGGCAAAGTGTCAACTTTCGAAAAAACGACAGAGTGTCGCCTCTCTGAAAAAACGACTAAGTGTCGACTCTGAGAAAATGGCAAAGTGCCCACGGCTCTGCGGGCTCGTGCATCCGACCCGCGCCGGTTCCCCAGCCGGCCTGAAATAAGGCAAAACCAGCCTCTCCGCCTGGAGCTCAGAGCCAACTTGGCGAATATTTTCTAAGTGCCCACGGCTCTGCGTGGCTACGGCGTCTGCCCAGCGCCGGTTCCTGGGTCGAACCCCGAGGACGAGGAATGCCGGTCTCCGCCTGGAGGTCCCAGCTTAATCGGCGAAAATTTTCTAAGTGCCCACGGCTCTGCCGGGCTCGTGCATCCGACCCGCGCCGGTTCCCCAGCCGGCCTGAAATAAGGCAAAACCAGGCTCTCCCCCTGGAGCTCAGAGCCAATTGTGGCGAAAAAACGACTAAGTGTCAACTTTCGAAAAAACGACTAAGTGTCAACTTTCCAAAAAAACGGCTAAGTGTCGACTTTCGAAAAAACGGCTAAGTGTCAACTTTCGAAAAAACGACTAAGTGTCGCCTCTGAAAAAACGACTAAGTGTCGCCTCTCTGAAAAAACGACTAAGTGCCCACGGCTCTGCGGGGCTTGTGAGTCCGCCCCGCGCCGGTTCGGCGGTCGGCCTCAAAAAGCGAAAAATCAGCCTCTCTCCCTGGAGCTCACCAAAAATTTGTCGAAATTTTTCTAAGTTCTCCTCGAGGTACCAGGGGGTGAGGTACCCGGGCTAAGGTGCAGTACCTTTTTTGGTCTTCAGGTGCGCCAGAGTACAATGAAATGGTCCCAGTAGTCAGTGTACTCATCGACTTTCCCCCCGTTTTCCAAAGCACCCCGTTTACGAGTATGGAGGAGATGGTGCTGGTCTCCCCACGGCGTCGGACACGCCGTCCTCGACAGCACAAGGTCGGATAGAAGACCTGAAAAGCGCCGTGGCACGCGCTGGAGGTGTCACTGTGGCGAAAAAGTGACTAAGTGTCAACTTTCGAAAAAACGGCTAAGTGTCAACTTTCGAAAAAACGGCTAAGTGTCAACTTTCGAAAAAACTGCTAAGTGTCAACTTTCGAAAAAACGACTAAGTGTCGCCTCTCTGAAAAAACGGCAAAGTGTCAACTTTCGAAAAAACGACTAAGTGTCAACTTTCGAAAAAACGACTAAGTGTCACCTCTCTGAAAAAATGGCAAAGTGTCAACTGCGAATGTGGTGGTGCATGGAAGGAAGTGGAGGACGGCCGCCTCCTTAAACACAGGCCGAAGAGGAGCGTCAGGGCCGGCTCCTTAAACACGGACCGAGTGTCGCCCTTAACACAGACCAAGCGGAGGACGGCCGCCTCCCTAAATACAGGCCGAACCGGAGCGCGAGGGCCGCTCCTTAAACACGGACCGAGTGTCGCCCTTAACACAGACCAAGGGGAGGACGGCCGCCTCCTTAAACACAGGCCGGAGAGGAGCGTCAGGGCCAGGCTCCTCAAACATGGACCGAGTGTCGCCCTTAACACAGACCAAGGGGAGGACGGCCGCCTCCTTAAACACAGGCCGGAGAGGAGCGTCAGGGCCAGGCTCCTCAAACATGGACCGAGTGTCGCCCTTAACACAGACCAAGGGGAGGACGGCCGCCTCCTTAAACACAGGCCGGAGAGGAGCGTCAGGGCCAGGCTCCTCAAACATGGACCGAGTGTCGCCCTTAACACGGACCAAGGGGAGGACGGCCGCCTCCTTAAACACAGGCCGGAGAGGAGCGTCAGGGCCAGGCTCCTCAAACATGGACAGAGTGTCGCCCTTAACACAGACCAAGCGGAGGACGGCCGCCTCCCTAAATACAGGCCGAACCGGAGCGCGAGTGTCGCTCCTTAAACACGGACCGAGTGGAGGACGGCCGCCTCCTTAAACACAGGCCGAACAAAATGACACAAAGTGTCAACTGCGAATGTTGTCCATCCAAGGAAGGAGCGTGATGCCCGGCCGGCTCCTTAAACACAGGCCGAGAGTCGCCCCGGACGGTCCGCCTCGCGGCGCCCGTCTGCTCGGATAAAATGACACAAAGTGTCAACTACGAATGTTGTCCATCCAAGGAGGGAGCGTGATGCCCGGCCGGCTCCGAAAACACAGGCCGAGAGTCGCCCCGGACGGTCCGCCTCGCGGCGCCCGTCTGCTCGGATAAAATGACACAAAGTGTCAACTGCGAATGTTGTCCATCCAAGGAAGGAGCGTGATGCCCGGCCGGCTCCTTAAACACAGGCCGAGAGTCGCCCCGGACGGTCCGCCTCGCGGCGCCCGCCCGCTCGGATAAAATGACACAAAGTGTCAACTACGAATGTTGTCCATCCAAGGAAGGAGCGTGATGCCCGGCCGGCTCCTTAAACACAGGCCGAGAGTCGCCCCGGACGGTCGCCTCGCGGCGCCCGTCTGCTCGGATAAAATGACACAAAGTGTCAACTACGAATGTTGTCCATCCAAGGAGGGAGCGTGATGCCCGGCCGGCTCCGAAAACACAGGCCGAGAGTCGCCCCGGACGGTCCGCCTCGCGGCGCCCGTCTGCTCGGATAAAATGACACAAAGTGTCAACTGCGAATGTTGTCCATCCAAGGAAGGAGCGTGATGCCCGGCCGGCTCCTTAAACACAGGCCGAGAGTCGCCCCGGACGGTCCGCCTCGCGGCGCCCGCCCGCTCGGATAAAATGACACAAAGTGTCAACTACGAATGTTGTCCATCCAAGGAAGGAGCGTGATGCCCGGCCGGCTCCTTAAACACAGGCCGAGAGTCGCCCCGGACGGTCGCCTCGCGGCGCCCGTCTGCTCGGATAAAATGACACAAAGTGTCAACTACGAATGTTGTCCATCCAAGGAGGGAGCGTGATGCCCGGCCGGCTCCGAAAACACAGGCCGAGAGTCGCCCCGGACGGTCCGCCTCGCGGCGCCCGTCTGCTCGGATAAAATGACACAAAGTGTCAACTACGAATGTTGTCCATCCAAGGAGGGAGCGTGAGGCCCGGCCGGCTCCGAAAACACAGGCCGAGAGTCGCCCCGGACGGTCCGCCTCTCGAGGCGCCCGCCCGCTCGGATAAAATGACACAAAGTGTCAACTACGAATGTTGTCCATCCAAGGAGGGAGCGTGATGCCCGGCCGGCTCCGAAAACACAGGCCGAGATTCGACCCCGGACGGGCCGTCTTCTCCCGGCGCCCGCCCGCGTACGCCCCCCATCCCCGGTCGCCCGTCTGCTCCCGGCGGGCCTCCGAGTACCCCCTCACCCAACTGACCGACTGGCACTCATGACCCGCCTTGG
The DNA here is from genome assembly GCF_054491065.1 of Syngnathus leptorhynchus. Lineage (NCBI taxonomy): Eukaryota > Metazoa > Chordata > Actinopteri > Syngnathiformes > Syngnathidae > Syngnathus > Syngnathus leptorhynchus. Next base: position 104,900 of record NW_028232068.1, read on the forward strand.
TAGGGCCTCCATCGGCCTCGGCTCGTCCGACGTCGGGTGGACGGTTCCTACCCACTGCGGGTCGCACTCTAGCGCCCCGGCCGCCGCGTGAGCGTGCGCTC
>NW_028232068.1:120000-142500 GCF_054491065.1 Syngnathus leptorhynchus
GCTGGAACTCTGCGCCGGCGTGGTCGAGCGTGAGGCCCCGGCCCTTTGGCTGCCTGGTACCTAAAACACTTCCATTGATCCAGCCACGGAGGGTGCTGGCTGGTGGCTCCATAGCTCCATAGCTCCATAGCACCAGAGCTCCATAGCTCCATAGCACCAGAGCTCCATAGCTCCATAGCACCAGAGCTCCATAGCTCCATAGCACCAGAGCTCCATAGCTCCATAGCACCAGAGCTCCATAGCTCCATAGCACCAGAGCTCCATAGCTCCATAGCACCAGAGCTCCATAGCTCCATAGCACCAGAGCTCCATAGCTCCATAGCACCAGAGCTCCATAGCTCCATAGCACCAGAGCTCCATAGCTCCATAGCACCAGAGCTCCATAGCTCCATAGCTCCAGGGCTCCATAGCTCCAGGGCTCCATAGCTCCATAGCTCCAGGGCTCCATAGCTCCAGGGCTCCAGGGCTCCATAGCTCCATACCTCCAGAGCTCCATAGCTCCATACTTCCAGAGCTCCATAGCTCCATAGCGCCATACTTCCATAGCTCCATAGCTCCATACTTCCATAGCACCAGAGCTCCATAGCTCCAGAGCTCCATAGCTCCAGCCTGGGTGGCTGGTGGCTCCATAGCTCCATACTTCCATAGCTCCAGTCAGAGAGTTGGCGAAAATTGCACTAAGTGCGAAAGCCCATTCATTTACAACGGCGTGTCCACAAGGCGGCGACATTTCCCCGTTACCGGTGGCTGCGCGGCGGGTGAGTGACAGAGCTTATCCGAGCGGCTGGAACTCTGCGCCGGCGTGGTCGAGCGTGAGGCCCCGGCCCTTTGGCTGCCTGGTACCTAAAACACTTCCATTGATCCAGCCACGGAGGGTGCTGGCTGGTGGCTCCATAGCTCCATAGCTCCATAGCACCAGAGCTCCATAGCTCCATACCTCCAGAGCTCCAGAGCTCCATAGCACCAGAGCTCCATAGCTCCATAGCACCAGAGCTCCATAGCACCAGAGCTCCATAGCTCCATAGCACCAGAGCTCCATAGCTCCATAGCACCAGAGCTCCATAGCTCCATAGCACCAGAGCTCCATAGCTCCATAGCTCCATAGCACCAGAGCTCCATAGCTCCATAGCACCAGAGCTCCATAGCTCCATAGCACCAGAGCTCCAGAGCTCCATAGCACCAGAGCTCCATAGCTCCATAGCACCAGAGCTCCATAGCTCCATAGCACCAGAGCTCCATAGCTCCATAGCACCAGAGCTCCATAGCTCCATAGCACCAGAGCTCCATAGCTCCATAGCACCAGAGCTCCATAGCTCCATAGCACCAGAGCTCCATAGCTCCATAGCTCCAGCCTGGGTGGCTGGTGGCTCCATAGCTCCATACTTCCATAGCTCCAGTCAGAGAGTTGGCTAAAATTGCACTAAGTGCGAAAGCCCATTCATTTACAACGGCGTGTCCACAAGGCGGCGACATTTCCCCGTTACCGGTGGCTGCGCGGCGGGTGAGTGACAGAGCTTATCCGAGCGGCTGGAACTCTGCGCCGGCGTGGTCGAGCGTGAGGCCTCGGCCCTTTGGCTGCCTGGTACCTAAAACACTTCCATTGATCCAGCCACGGAGGGTGCTGGCTGGTGGCTCCATAGCTCCATACCTCCAGAGCTCCAGAGCTCCATAGCACCAGAGCTCCATAGCTCCATAGCACCAGAGCTCCAGAGCTCCAGAGCTCCATAGCACCAGAGCTCCATAGCTCCATAGCACCAGAGCTCCATAGCACCAGAGCTCCATAGCTCCATAGCACCAGAGCTCCATAGCTCCATAGCACCAGAGCTCCATAGCTCCATAGCACCAGAGCTCCATAGCTCCATAGCACCAGAGCTCCATAGCTCCATAGCTCCATAGCTCCAGGGCTCCATAGCTCCATAGCTCCAGGGCTCCATAGCTCCAGGGCTCCAGGGCTCCATAGCTCCATAGCTCCATAGCACCAGAGCTCCATAGCTCCATAGCACCAGAGCTCCATAGCTCCATAGCACCAGAGCTCCATAGCTCCATAGCACCAGAGCTCCATAGCTCCATAGCACCAGAGCTCCATAGCTCCATAGCACCAGAGCTCCATAGCTCCATAGCACCAGAGCTCCATAGCTCCATAGCACCAGAGCTCCATAGCTCCATAGCACCAGAGCTCCATAGCTCCATAGCACCAGAGCTCCATAGCTCCATAGCACCAGAGCTCCATAGCTCCATAGCTCCAGCCTGGGTGGCTGGTGGCTCCATAGCTCCATACTTCCATAGCTCCAGTCAGAGAGTGTGCTAAAATTGCACTAAGTGCGAAAGCCCATTCATTTACAACGGCGTGTCCACAAGGCGGCGACATTTCCCCGTTACCGGTGGCTGCGCGGCGGGTGAGTGACAGAGCTTATCCGAGCGGCTGGAACTCTGCGCCGGCGTGGTCGAGCGTGAGGCCTCGGCCCTTTGGCTGCCTGGTACCTAAAACACTTCCATTGATCCAGCCACGGAGGGTGCTGGCTGGTGGCTCCATAGCTCCATAGCTCCATACCTCCAGAGCTCCAGAGCTCCATAGCACCAGAGCTCCATAGCTCCATAGCACCAGAGCTCCATAGCACCAGAGCTCCATAGCTCCATAGCACCAGAGCTCCATAGCTCCATAGCACCAGAGCTCCATAGCTCCATAGCACCAGAGCTCCATAGCTCCATAGCTCCATAGCACCAGAGCTCCATAGCTCCATAGCACCAGAGCTCCATAGCTCCATAGCACCAGAGCTCCATAGCTCCATAGCACCAGAGCTCCATAGCTCCATAGCACCAGAGCTCCATAGCTCCATAGCACCAGAGCTCCATAGCTCCATAGCACCAGAGCTCCATAGCTCCATAGCACCAGAGCTCCATAGCTCCATAGCACCAGAGCTCCATAGCTCCATAGCACCAGAGCTCCATAGCTCCATAGCACCAGAGCTCCATAGCTCCATAGCTCCAGCCTGGGTGGCTGGTGGCTCCATAGCTCCATACTTCCATAGCTCCAGTCAGAGAGTTGGCTAAAATTGCACTAAGTGCGAAAGCCCATTCATTTACAACGGCGTGTCCACAAGGCGGCGACATTTCCCCGTTACCGGTGGCTGCGCGGCGGGTGAGTGACAGAGCTTATCCGAGCGGCTGGAACTCTGCGCCGGCGTGGTCGAGCGTGAGGCCTCGGCCCTTTGGCTGCCTGGTACCTAAAACACTTCCATTGATCCAGCCACGGAGGGTGCTGGCTGGTGGCTCCATAGCTCCATACCTCCAGAGCTCCAGAGCTCCATAGCACCAGAGCTCCATAGCTCCATAGCACCAGAGCTCCATAGCACCAGAGCTCCATAGCTCCATAGCACCAGAGCTCCATAGCTCCATAGCACCAGAGCTCCATAGCTCCATAGCACCAGAGCTCCATAGCTCCATAGCTCCATAGCACCAGAGCTCCATAGCTCCATAGCACCAGAGCTCCATAGCTCCATAGCACCAGAGCTCCATAGCTCCATAGCACCAGAGCTCCATAGCTCCATAGCACCAGAGCTCCATAGCTCCATAGCACCAGAGCTCCATAGCTCCATAGCACCAGAGCTCCATAGCTCCATAGCACCAGAGCTCCATAGCTCCATAGCACCAGAGCTCCATAGCTCCATAGCTCCAGCCTGGGTGGCTGGTGGCTCCATAGCTCCATACTTCCATAGCTCCAGTCAGAGAGTGTGCTAAAATTGCACTAAGTGCGAAAGCCCATTCATTTACAACGGCGTGTCCACAAGGCGGCGACATTTCCCCGTTACCGGTGGCTGCGCGGCGGGTGAGTGACAGAGCTTATCCGAGCGGCTGGAACTCTGCGCCGGCGTGGTCGAGCGTGAGGCCTCGGCCCTTTGGCTGCCTGGTACCTAAAACACTTCCATTGATCCAGCCACGGAGGGTGCTGGCTGGTGGCTCCATAGCTCCATAGCTCCATACCTCCAGAGCTCCAGAGCTCCATAGCACCAGAGCTCCATAGCTCCATAGCACCAGAGCTCCATAGCACCAGAGCTCCATAGCTCCATAGCACCAGAGCTCCATAGCTCCATAGCACCAGAGCTCCATAGCTCCATAGCACCAGAGCTCCATAGCTCCATAGCTCCATAGCACCAGAGCTCCATAGCTCCATAGCACCAGAGCTCCATAGCTCCATAGCACCAGAGCTCCATAGCTCCATAGCACCAGAGCTCCATAGCTCCATAGCACCAGAGCTCCATAGCTCCATAGCTCCATAGCACCAGAGCTCCATAGCTCCATAGCACCAGAGCTCCATAGCTCCATAGCACCAGAGCTCCATAGCTCCATAGCACCAGAGCTCCATAGCTCCATAGCACCAGAGCTCCATAGCTCCATAGCACCAGAGCTCCATAGCTCCATAGCACCAGAGCTCCATAGCTCCATAGCACCAGAGCTCCATAGCTCCATAGCACCAGAGCTCCATAGCTCCATAGCTCCAGGGCTCCATAGCTCCATAGCTCCAGGGCTCCATAGCTCCAGGGCTCCAGGGCTCCATAGCTCCAGGGCTCCATAGCTCCAGGGCTCCAGGGCTCCATAGCTCCATACCTCCAGAGCTCCATACCTCCAGAGCTCCAGAGCTCCATAGCACCAGAGCTCCATGGCTTCAGAGCTCCATAGCACCATAGCTCCATACCTCCAGAGCTCCAGGGCTCCATAGCTCCATAGCTCCATAGCTCCATACCTCCAGAGCTCCATAGCACCAGAGCTCCATGGCTCCATAGCTCCAGCCTGGGTGGCTGGTGGCTCCATAGCTCCATACTTCCATAGCTCCAGTCAGAGAGTTGGCGAAAATTGCACTAAGTGCGAAAGCCCATTCATTTACAACGGCGTGTCCGCCAGGCGGCGACATTTCCCCGTTACCGGTGGCTGCGCGGCGGGTGAGTGACAGAGCTTATCCGAGCGGCTGGAACTCTGCGCCGGCGTGGTCGAGCGGCTGGCCTCGGTAGTTGAGGTACCAGGGGTGGGCCGGGGAGCTCCAGGCGGGGCTTGTGAGAGAGTGAAGCCGAGCGGCTGGAACTCTCGGCCGGCCTGGTCGAGCGGCTGGCCTCGGTAGTTGAGGTACCAGGCGCGGGCGTGGGAGCTCCAGGCGGGGCTTGTGAGAGAGTGAAGCCGAGCGGCTGGAACTCTGGGCCGGCGTGGTTGAGCCACGGAGGGTGCTGGCTGGTGGCTCCATAGCTCCATACCTCCAGAGCTCCATAGCTCCATAGCACCAGAGCTCCATAGCTCCATAGCACCAGAGCTCCATAGCACCAGAGCTCCATAGCTCCATAGCACCAGAGCTCCATAGCTCCATAGCACCAGAGCTCCATAGCTCCATAGCTCCATAGCACCAGAGCTCCATAGCTCCATAGCACCAGAGCTCCATAGCTCCATAGCACCAGAGCTCCATAGCTCCATAGCACCAGAGCTCCATAGCTCCATAGCACCAGAGCTACATAGCTCCATAGCACCAGAGCTCCATAGCTCCATAGCACCAGAGCTCCATAGCTCCATAGCTCCAGGGCTCCATAGCTCCAGGGCTCCATAGCTCCATAGCTCCAGGGCTCCATAGCTCCAGGGCTCCAGGGCTCCATAGCTCCATAGCTCCAGGGCTCCATAGCTCCATACCTCCAGAGCTCCATAGCTCCAGCCTGGGTGGCTGGTGGCTCCATAGCTCCATACTTCCATAGCTCCAGTCAGAGAGTTGGCGAAAATTGCACTAAGTGCGAAAGCCCATTCATTTACAACGGCGTGTCCGCCAGGCGGCGACATTTCCCCGTTACCGGTGGCTGCGTGGCGGGTGAGTGACAGAGCTTATCCGAGCGGCTGGAACTCTGCGCCGGCGTGGTCGAGCGTGAGGCCCCGGCCCTTTGGCTGCCTGGTACCTAAAACACTTCCATTGATCCAGCCACGGAGGGTGCTGGCTGGTGGCTCCATAGCTCCATAGCTCCATAGCACCAGAGCTCCATAGCTCCATAGCACCAGAGCTCCATAGCTCCATAGCACCAGAGCTCCATAGCTCCATAGCACCAGAGCTCCATAGCTCCATAGCACCAGAGCTACATAGCTCCATAGCACCAGAGCTCCATAGCTCCATAGCACCAGAGCTCCATAGCTCCATAGCACCAGAGCTCCATAGCTCCATAGCACCAGAGCTCCATAGCTCCATAGCACCAGAGCTCCATAGCTCCATAGCACCAGAGCTCCATAGCTCCATAGCACCAGAGCTCCATAGCTCCATAGCACCAGAGCTCCATAGCTCCATAGCACCAGAGCTCCATAGCTCCATAGCACCAGAGCTCCATAGCTCCATAGCACCAGAGCTCCATAGCTCCATAGCACCAGAGCTCCATAGCTCCATAGCTCCAGCCTGGGTGGCTGGTGGCTCCATAGCTCCATACTTCCATAGCTCCAGTCAGAGAGTTGGCTAAAATTGCACTAAGTGCGAAAGCCCATTCATTTACAACGGCGTGTCCACAAGGCGGCGACATTTCCCCGTTACCGGTGGCTGCGCGGCGGGTGAGTGACAGAGCTTATCCGAGCGGCTGGAACTCTGCGCCGGCGTGGTCGAGCGTGAGGCCTCGGCCCTTTGGCTGCCTGGTACCTAAAACACTTCCATTGATCCAGCCACGGAGGGTGCTGGCTGGTGGCTCCATAGCTCCATACCTCCAGAGCTCCAGAGCTCCATAGCACCAGAGCTCCATAGCTCCATAGCACCAGAGCTCCATAGCACCAGAGCTCCATAGCTCCATAGCACCAGAGCTCCATAGCTCCATAGCACCAGAGCTCCATAGCTCCATAGCACCAGAGCTCCATAGCTCCATAGCTCCATAGCACCAGAGCTCCATAGCTCCATAGCACCAGAGCTCCATAGCTCCATAGCACCAGAGCTCCATAGCTCCATAGCACCAGAGCTCCATAGCTCCATAGCACCAGAGCTCCATAGCTCCATAGCTCCATAGCACCAGAGCTCCATAGCACCAGAGCTCCATAGCTCCATAGCACCAGAGCTCCATAGCTCCATAGCACCAGAGCTCCATAGCTCCATAGCACCAGAGCTCCATAGCTCCATAGCACCAGAGCTCCATAGCTCCATAGCACCAGAGCTCCATAGCTCCATAGCACCAGAGCTCCATAGCTCCATAGCTCCAGGGCTCCATAGCTCCATAGCTCCAGGGCTCCATAGCTCCAGGGCTCCAGGGCTCCATAGCTCCAGGGCTCCATAGCTCCAGGGCTCCAGGGCTCCATAGCTCCATACCTCCAGAGCTCCATACCTCCAGAGCTCCAGAGCTCCATAGCACCAGAGCTCCATGGCTTCAGAGCTCCATAGCACCATAGCTCCATACCTCCAGAGCTCCAGGGCTCCATAGCTCCATAGCTCCATAGCTCCATAGCTCCATACCTCCAGAGCTCCATAGCACCAGAGCTCCATGGCTCCATAGCTCCAGCCTGGGTGGCTGGTGGCTCCATAGCTCCATACTTCCATAGCTCCAGTCAGAGAGTTGGCGAAAATTGCACTAAGTGCGAAAGCCCATTCATTTACAACGGCGTGTCCGCCAGGCGGCGACATTTCCCCGTTACCGGTGGCTGCGCGGCGGGTGAGTGACAGAGCTTATCCGAGCGGCTGGAACTCTGCGCCGGCGTGGTCGAGCGGCTGGCCTCGGTAGTTGAGGTACCAGGGGTGGGGCGGGGAGCTCCAGGCGGGTCTTGTGAGAGAGTGAAGCCGAGCGGCTGGAACTCTCGGCCGGCCTGGTCGAGCGGCTGGCCTCGGTAGTTGAGGTACCAGGGGCGGGCTGGGGAGCTCCAGGCGGGGCTTGTGAGAGAGTGAAGCCGAGCGGCTGGAACTCTGGGCCGGCCTGGTCGAGCGGCTGGCCTCGGTAGTTGAGGTACCAGGGGCGGGCTGGGGAGCTCCAGGCGGGGCTTGTGAGAGAGTGTAGCCGAGCGGCTGGAACTCTGGGCCGGCGTGGTTGAGCAGCATGCCCGCGGAGGTGGCTCTTCCATAGGCAGGGAGGGTGCTGGAGCTCCACACTTCCATAGGCAGGGAGGGTGCTGGAGCTCCACACTTCCATAGGCAGGGAGGGTGCTGGAGCTCCACACTTCCATAGGCAGGGAGGGTGCTGGAGCTCCACACTTCCATAGGCAGGGAGGGTGCTGGAGCTCCACACTTCCATAGGCAGGGAGGGTGCTGGAGCTCCACACTTCCATAGGCAGGGAGGGTGCTGGAGCTCCACACTTCCATAGGCAGGGAGGGTGCTGGAGCTCCACACTTCCATAGGCAGGGAGGGTGCTGGAGCTCCACACTTCCATAGGCAGGGAGGGTGCTGGCACATCCACACTTCCAGCCACGGAGCATGCTGGCACTTCCACCTTGCTTGCTAAGTCGGCGTGATCTTGCCCAAAAAGTCCCTCCTCACCTCCAGCTGGAAGTGGAAAAAAATCCTCCACCTGCTTGGCCGAGGTTCTGGAAGCCAGCAGCTCGCAGAATGTTGCCAAAGTTTCACTGGAAGGAAAAGAAAAGAGAAGACCGAGTGCGCATTTCACCTACCGCCGAATGTCCACAAGAGGGAAGTGTCACTCCGTCGCAGAATCTGCGCCGACGCACTCGGCACCCTTCGAATTTATGGTGCCGGTGCGGGTGTTCTGGGTGCAAAAAGGCCGCCCAAGTGGTAGAAAAAAATCAGACTTCGTCTCTTAGGTCGAAATTAATGCCAAGTTTTGAAATGCGCTGGCAGGGGTGGACCAGGGCCCGTTAGAAGTGCTTAGCCGAGGTCCTGGAAGCCTAACCCGGCGTGATCTTGTGCAAAAAGCCGCTGCTGAGCTCCAGCTGGAAGTGTAAAAAGAACCGGGCTGGATCAAAAAAAGAACCGGGCGGCCCTTTAAAATTGCTTAGCCGAGGTCCTGGAACCCTAACCCGGCGTGATCTTGTGCAAAAAGCCGCTGCTGAGCTCCAGCTGGAAGTGTAAAAAGAACCGGGCTGGTTCAAAAAAAGAACCGGGCGACCCGTTAGAAGTGCTTAGCCGAGGTCCTGGAAGCCTAACCCGGCGTGATCTTGTGCAAAAAGCCGCTGCTGAGCTCCAGCTGGAAGTGGAAAAAGAACCGGGCTGGATCAAAAAAGAACCGGGCGACCCGTTAAAATTGCTTAGCCGAGGTCCTGGAAGCCTAACACGGCGTGATCTTGTGCAAAAAGCCGCTCCCGAGCTCCAGCTGGAAGTGTAAAAAGAACCAGGCTGGATAAAAAAAAGAACCGGGCTGGATAAAAAAAAAGAACCGGGCGGCCCGTTAAAATTGCTTAGCCGAGGTCCTGGAAGCCTAACCCGGCGTGATCTTGTGCAAAAAGCCGCTCCCGAGCTCCAGCTGGAAGTGTAAAAAGAACCGGGCTGGATAAAAAAAGAACCGGGCTGGATCAAAAAAGAACCGGGCGACCCGTTAAAATTGCTTAGCCGAGGTCCTGGAAGCCTAACACGGCGTGTTCTTGTGCAAAAAGCCGCTCCCAAGCTCCAGCTGGAAGTGTAAAAAGAACCGGGCTGGATAAAAAAAAGAACCGGGCTGGATCAAAAAAGAACCGGGCGACCCGTTAAAATTGCTTAGCCGAGGTCCTGGAAGCCTAACACGGCGTGATCTTGTGCAAAAAGCCGCTCCCGAGCTCCAGCTGGAAGTGTAAAAAGAACCGGGCTGGATAAAAAAAGAACCGGGCTGGATAAAAAAAAGAACCGGGCGACCCGTTAAAATTGCTTAGCCGAGGTCCTGGAAGCCTAACACGGCGTGTTCTTGTGCAAAAAGCCGCTCCCGAGCTCCAGCTGGAAGTGTAAAAAGAACCAGGCTGGATAAAAAAAAGAACCGGGCTGGATCAAAAAAGAACCGGGCGACCCGTTAAAATTGCTTAGCCGAGGTCCTGGAAGCCTAACACGGCGTGATCTTGTGCAAAAAGCCGCTCCCGAGCTCCAGCTGGAAGTGTAAAAAGAACCAGGCTGGATAAAAAAAAGAACCGGGCTGGTTCAAAAAAGAACCGGGCAACCCGTTAAAATTGCTTAGCCGAGGTCCTGGAAGCCTAACACGGCGTGTTCTTGTGCAAAAAGCCGCTCCCGAGCTCCAGCTGGAAGTGTAAAAAGAACCAGGCTGGATAAAAAAAAGAACCGGGCTGGATCAAAAAAGAACCGGGCGACCCGTTAAAATTGCTTAGCCGAGGTCCTGGAAGCCTAACACGGCGTGATCTTGTGCAAAAAGCCGCTCCCGAGCTCCAGCTGGAAGTGTAAAAAGAACCGGGCTGGATAAAAAAAGAACCGGGCTGGATAAAAAAAAAAGAACCGGGCGACCCGTTAAAATTGCTTAGCCGAGGTCCTGGAAGCCTAACACGGCGTGATCTTGTGCAAAAAGCCGCTCCCGAGCTCCAGCTGGAAGTGTAAAAAGAACCAGGCTGGATAAAAAAAAGAACCGGGCTGGATCAAAAAAGAACCGGGCGACCCGTTAAAATTGCTTAGCCGAGGTCCTGGAAGCCTAACACGGCGTGTTCTTGTGCAAAAAGCCGCTCCCGAGCTCCAGCTGGAAGTGTAAAAAGAACCAGGCTGGATAAAAAAAAGAACCGGGCTGGATCAAAAAAGAACCGGGCGACCCGTTAAAATTGCTTAGCCGAGGTCCTGGAAGCCTAACACGGCGTGTTCTTGTGCAAAAAGCCGCTCCCGAGCTCCAGCTGGAAGTGTAAAAAGAACCAGGCTGGATAAAAAAAAGAACCGGGCTGGATCAAAAAAGAACCGGGCGACCCGTTAAAATTGCTTAGCTGAGGTCCTGGAAGCCTAACACGGCGTGATCTTGTGCAAAAAGCCGCTCCCGAGCTCCAGCTGGAAGTGTAAAAAGAACCGGGCTGGATAAAAAAAAGAACCGGGCTGGATAAAAAAAAAGAACCGGGCGGCCCGTTAAAATTGCTTAGCCGAGGTCCTGGAAGCCTAACCCGGCGTGATCTTGTGCAAAAAGCCGCTCCCGAGCTCCAGCTGGAAGTGTAAAAAGAACCGGGCTGGATAAAAAAAGAACCGGGCTGGATCAAAAAAGAACCGGGCGACCCGTTAAAATTGCTTAGCCGAGGTCCTGGAAGCCTAACACGGCGTGTTCTTGTGCAAAAAGCCGCTCCCAAGCTCCAGCTGGAAGTGTAAAAAGAACCGGGCTGGATAAAAAAAAGAACCGGGCTGGATCAAAAAAGAACCGGGCGACCCGTTAAAATTGCTTAGCCGAGGTCCTGGAAGCCTAACACGGCGTGATCTTGTGCAAAAAGCCGCTCCCGAGCTCCAGCTGGAAGTGTAAAAAGAACCGGGCTGGATAAAAAAAGAACCGGGCTGGATAAAAAAAAGAACCGGGCGACCCGTTAAAATTGCTTAGCCGAGGTCCTGGAAGCCTAACACGGCGTGTTCTTGTGCAAAAAGCCGCTCCCGAGCTCCAGCTGGAAGTGTAAAAAGAACCAGGCTGGATAAAAAAAAGAACCGGGCTGGATCAAAAAAGAACCGGGCGACCCGTTAAAATTGCTTAGCCGAGGTCCTGGAAGCCTAACACGGCGTGATCTTGTGCAAAAAGCCGCTCCCGAGCTCCAGCTGGAAGTGTAAAAAGAACCAGGCTGGATAAAAAAAAGAACCGGGCTGGTTCAAAAAAGAACCGGGCAACCCGTTAAAATTGCTTAGCCGAGGTCCTGGAAGCCTAACACGGCGTGTTCTTGTGCAAAAAGCCGCTCCCGAGCTCCAGCTGGAAGTGTAAAAAGAACCAGGCTGGATAAAAAAAAGAACCGGGCTGGATCAAAAAAGAACCGGGCGACCCGTTAAAATTGCTTAGCCGAGGTCCTGGAAGCCTAACACGGCGTGATCTTGTGCAAAAAGCCGCTCCCGAGCTCCAGCTGGAAGTGTAAAAAGAACCGGGCTGGATAAAAAAAGAACCGGGCTGGATAAAAAAAAAGAACCGGGCGACCCGTTAAAATTGCTTAGCCGAGGTCCTGGAAGCCTAACACGGCGTGATCTTGTGCAAAAAGCCGCTCCCGAGCTCCAGCTGGAAGTGTAAAAAGAACCAGGCTGGATAAAAAAAAGAACCGGGCTGGATCAAAAAAGAACCGGGCGACCCGTTAAAATTGCTTAGCCGAGGTCCTGGAAGCCTAACACGGCGTGTTCTTGTGCAAAAAGCCGCTCCCGAGCTCCAGCTGGAAGTGTAAAAAGAACCAGGCTGGATAAAAAAAAGAACCGGGCTGGATCAAAAAAGAACCGGGCGACCCGTTAAAATTGCTTAGCCGAGGTCCTGGAAGCCTAACACGGCGTGTTCTTGTGCAAAAAGCCGCTCCCGAGCTCCAGCTGGAAGTGTAAAAAGAACCAGGCTGGATAAAAAAAAGAACCGGGCTGGTTCAAAAAAGAACCGGGCAACCCGTTAAAATTGCTTAGCCGAGGTCCTGGAAGCCTAACACGGCGTGTTCTTGTGCAAAAAGCCGCTCCCGAGCTCCAGCTGGAAGTGTAAAAAGAACCAGGCTGGATAAAAAAAAGAACCGGGCTGGATCAAAAAAGAACCGGGCGACCCGTTAAAATTGCTTAGCCGAGGTCCTGGAAGCCTAACACGGCGTGATCTTGTGCAAAAAGCCGCTCCCGAGCTCCAGCTGGAAGTGTAAAAAGAACCGGGCTGGATAAAAAAAGAACCGGGCTGGATAAAAAAAAAGAACCGGGCGACCCGTTAAAATTGCTTAGCCGAGGTCCTGGAAGCCTAACACGGCGTGATCTTGTGCAAAAAGCCGCTCCCGAGCTCCAGCTGGAAGTGTAAAAAGAACCAGGCTGGATAAAAAAAAGAACCGGGCTGGATCAAAAAAGAACCGGGCGACCCGTTAAAATTGCTTAGCCGAGGTCCTGGAAGCCTAACACGGCGTGTTCTTGTGCAAAAAGCCGCTCCCGAGCTCCAGCTGGAAGTGTAAAAAGAACCAGGCTGGATAAAAAAAAGAACCGGGCTGGATCAAAAAAGAACCGGGCGACCCGTTAAAATTGCTTAGCCGAGGTCCTGGAAGCCTAACACGGCGTGTTCTTGTGCAAAAAGCCGCTCCCGAGCTCCAGCTGGAAGTGTAAAAAGAACCAGGCTGGATAAAAAAAAGAACCGGGCTGGATCAAAAAAGAACCGGGCGACCCGTTAAAATTGCTTAGCTGAGGTCCTGGAAGCCTAACACGGCGTGATCTTGTGCAAAAAGCCGCTCCCGAGCTCCAGCTGGAAGTGTAAAAAGAACCGGGCTGGATAAAAAAAAAGAACCGGGCTGGTTCAAAAAAGAACCGGGCAACCCGTTAAAATTGCTTAGCCGAGGTCCTGGAAGCCTAACCCGGCGTGATCTTGCCCGAAAGTCGGCCTCTATACTTCCATTTTAGGTACCAGGGGCTATTAGTGTACTTGGTCCCACTAGTCAGTGTACTCATCCAGTTACCCCCCGTTTTCCAAAACACCATCGGCACGTATAAGGGGGGGACTCTTGAGAGAGATGAGGTATATGGCAGCGCAACACCAATCCGCTCCGCGCTGGTTCCCATGTCGGCTACGGATGAATAAAACCAGCCTGTCCCCCCTGGAGCTCACGAGACACGGAATTTTTTCTAAGTGCCAACGGCTCTTCCGAGCAAACGTGTCCGCTCCGGCTGGTTCCCCCGTCGGCCTCGAATGACGAAAAATGCCGGTCTCCGCCCGGAGCTCATGACAAACGAAAAATTTTCTAAGTGCCAACGGCACTAGCGAGCGAATGTGTCCGCTCGGCGCTGGTTCCCGGGTCGAACCCGGAAGACGAAAAACGCCGCTCTCCGCCCGGAGCTCATGACAAACGAAAAATTTTCTAAGTGCCAACGGCACTAGCGAGCGAATGTGTCCGCTCGGCGCTGGTTCCCGGGTCGAACCCGGAAGACGAAAAACGCCGCTCTCCGCCCGGAGCTCATGACAAACGAAAAATTTTCTAAGTGCCAACGGCACTAGCGAGCGAATGTGTCCGCTCGGCGCTGGTTCCCGGGTCGAACCCGGAAGACGAAAAACGCCGCTCTCCGCCCGGAGCTCATGACAAACGAAAAATTTTCTAAGTGCCAACGGCACTAGCGAGCGAATGTGTCCGCTCGGCGCTGGTTCCCGGGTCGAACCCGGAAGACGAAAAACGCCGCTCTCCGCCCGGAGCTCATGACAAACGAAAAATTTTCTAAGTGCCAACGGCACTAGCGAGCGAATGTGTCCGCTCGGCGCTGGTTCCCGGGTCGAACCCGGAAGACGAAAAACGCCGCTCTCCGCCCGGAGCTCATGACAAACGAAAAATTTTCTAAGTGCCAACGGCACTAGCGAGCGAATGTGTCCGCTCGGCGCTGGTTCCCGGGTCGAACCCGGAAGACGAAAAACGCCGCTCTCCGCCCGGAGCTCATGACAAACGAAAAATTTTCTAAGTGCCAACGGCACTAGCGAGCGAATGTGTCCGCTCGGCGCTGGTTCCCGGGTCGAACCCGGAAGACGAAAAACGCCGCTCTCCGCCCGGAGCTCATGACAAACGAAAAATTTTCTAAGTGCCAACGGCACTAGCGAGCGAATGTGTCCGCTCGGCGCTGGTTCCCGGGTCGAACCCGGAAGACGAAAAACGCCGCTCTCCGCCCGGAGCTCATGACAAACGAAAAATTTTCTAAGTGCCAACGGCACTAGCGAGCGAATGTGTCCGCTCGGCGCTGGTTCCCGGGTCGAACCCGGAAGACGAAAAACGCCGCTCTCCGCCCGGAGCTCATGACAAACGAAAAATTTTCTAAGTGCCAACGGCACTAGCGAGCGAATGTGTCCGCTCGGCGCTGGTTCCCGGGTCGAACCCGGAAGACGAAAAACGCCGCTCTCCGCCCGGAGCTCATGACAAACGAAAAATTTTCTAAGTGCCAACGGCACTAGCGAGCGAATGTGTCCGCTCGGCGCTGGTTCCCGGGTCGAACCCGGAAGACAAAAAACGCCGGTCTCCGCCCGGAGCTCATGACAAACGAAAAATTTTCTAAGTGCCAACGGCACTAGCGAGCGAATGTGTCCGCTCGGCGCTGGTTCCCGGGTCGAACCCGGAAGACGAAAAACGCCGCTCTCCGCCCGGAGCTCATGACAAACGAAAAATTTTCTAAGTGCCAACGGCACTTGCGAGCGAATGTGTCCGCTCGGCGCTGGTTCCCGGGTCGGACCCGGAAGACGAAAAACGCCGGTCTCCGCCCGGAGCTCATGACAAACGAAAAATTTTCTAAGTGCCAACGGCACTAGCGAGCGAATGTGTCCGCTCGGCGCTGGTTCCCGGGTCGGACCCGGAAGACGAAAAACGCCGGTCCTCGCCTGGAGGTCCCAGCAAAATCGGCGAAAAAACGACTAAGTGTCAACTTTCGAAAAAACGACTAAGTGCCCACGGCTCTGCGGGGCTTGTGAGTCCGCCCCGCGCCGGTTCGGTGGTCGGCCTCAAAAAGCAAAAAATCAGCCTCTCTCCCTGGAGCTCACCTCGAGGTACCAGGGGGTGAGGTACCCGGGCTAAGGTGCAGTACCTTTTTTGGTCTTCAGGTGCGCCAGAGTACAATGAAATGGTCCCAGTAGTCAGTGTACTCATCGACTTTCCCCCCGTTTTCCAAAGCACCTCGTTTACGAGTATGGAGGAGATGGTGCTGGTCTCCCCACGGCGTCGGACACGCCGTCCTCGACAGCACAAGGTCGGATAGAAGACCTGGAAAGCGCCGTGGCACGCGCTGGAGGTGGGCACTTTGGCGAAAAAACGACTAAGTGTCAACTTTCGAAAAAACGACTAAGTGTCAACTTTCGAAAAAACGGCTAAGTGTCAACTTTCGAAAAAACGACTAAGTGTCACCTCTCTGAAAAAATGGCAAAGTGTCGCCTCTCTGAAATTTTTCTAAGTGCCCACGGCTCTGCGGGCTCGTGCATCCGAGCCGCGCCGGTTCTGCAACCGGCCTAGAATGACGAAAAATAACGGTCTCCTCCTGGAGCTCACAGCCAATTGTGGCGAAAAAGTGGCAAAGTGCCCACGGCCCTGCCGAGCTTTGGCGTCCGCTCAGCGCCGGTGCCGCAGTCGGCCTCGAATGACGAAAAATGACGGTCTCCTCCTGGAGCTCACAGCCAACTTGGCAAAAAGTTTCTAAGTGCCCACGGCCCTGCCGAGCTTTGGCGTCCGCCCAGCGCCGGTTCCGCAGTCGGCCTCGAATGACGAAAAATAACGGTCTCCTCCTGGAGCTCACAGCCAACTTGGCAAAAAGTTTCTAAGTGCCCACGGCCCTGCCGAGCTTTGGCGTCCGCTCAGCGCCGGTGCCGCAGTCGGCCTCGAATGACGAAAAATGACGGTCTCCTCCTGGAGCTCACAGCCAACTTGGCAAAAAGTTTCTAAGTGCCCACGGCCCTGCCGAGCTTTGGCGTCCGCCCAGCGCCGGTTCCGCAGTCGGCCTCGAATGACGAAAAATAACGGTCTCCTCCTGGAGCTCACAGCCAACTTGGCAAAAAGTTTCTAAGTGCCCACGGCCCTGCCGAGCTTTGGCGTCCGCTCAGCGCCGGTGCCGCAGTCGGCCTCGAATGACGAAAAATGACGGTCTCCTCCTGGAGCTCACAGCCAACTTGGCAAAAAGTTTCTAAGTGCCCACGGCCCTGCCGAGCTTTGGCGTCCGCCCAGCGCCGGTTCCGCAGTCGGCCTCGAATGACGAAAAATAACGGTCTCCTCCTGGAGCTCACAGCCAACTTGGCAAAAAGTTTCTAAGTGCCCACGGCCCTGCCGAGCTTTGGCGTCCGCCCAGCGCCGGTTCCGCAGTCGGCCTCGAATGACGAAAAATAACGGTCTCCTCCTGGAGCTCACAGCCAACTTGGCAAAAAGTTTCTAAGTGCCCACGGCCCTGCCGAGCTTTGGCGTCCGCCCAGCGCCGGTTCCGCAGTCGGCCTCGAATGACGAAAAATAACGGTCTCCTCCTGGAGCTCACAGCCAACTTGGCAAAAAGTTTCTAAGTGCCCACGGCCCTGCCGAGCTTTGGCGTCCGCTCAGCGCCGGTTCCGCAGTCGGCCTCGAATGACGAAAAATGACGGTCTCCTCCTGGAGCTCACAGCCAACTTGGCAAAAAGTTTCTAAGTGCCCACGGCCCTGCCGAGCTTTGGCGTCCGCCCAGCGCCGGTTCCGCAGTCGGCCTCGAATGACGAAAAATAACGGTCTCCTCCTGGAGCTCACAGCCAACTTGGCAAAAAGTTTCTAAGTGCCCACGGCCCTGCCGAGCTTTGGCGTCCGCCCAGCGCCGGTTCCGCAGTCGGCCTCGAATGACGAAAAATAACGGTCTCCTCCTGGAGCTCACAGCCAACTTGGCAAAAAGTTTCTAAGTGCCCACGGCCCTGCCGAGCTTTGGCGTCCGCTCAGCGCCGGTGCCGCAGTCGGCCTCGAATGACGAAAAATGACGGTCTCCTCCTGGAGCTCACAGCCAACTTGGCAAAAAGTTTCTAAGTGCCCACGGCCCTGCCGAGCTTTGGCATCCGCCCAGCGCCGGTTCCGCAGTCGGCCTCGAATGACGAAAAATAACGGTCTCCTCCTGGAGCTCACAGCCAACTTGGCAAAAAGTTTCTAAGTGCCCACGGCCCTGCCGAGCTTTGGCGTCCGCCCAGCGCCGGTTCCGCAGTCGGCCTCGAATGACGAAAAATAACGGTCTCCTCCTGGAGCTCACAGCCAACTTGGCAAAAAGTTTCTAAGTGCCCACGGCCCTGCCGAGCTTTGGCATCCGCCCAGCGCCGGTTCCGCAGTCGGCCTCGAATGACGAAAAATGACGGTCTCCTCCTGGAGCTCACAGCCAACTTGGCAAAAAGTTTCTAAGTGCCCACGGCCCTGCCGAGCTTTGGCGTCCGCCCAGCGCCGGTTCCGCAGTCGGCCTCGAATGACGAAAAATAACGGTCTCCTCCTGGAGCTCACAGCCAACTTGGCAAAAAGTTTCTAAGTGCCCACGGCCCTGCCGAGCTTTGGCGTCCGCTCAGCGCCGGTGCCGCAGTCGGCCTCGAATGACGAAAAATGACGGTCTCCTCCTGGAGCTCACAGCCAACTTGGCAAAAAGTTTCTAAGTGCCCACGGCCCTGCCGAGCTTTGGCGTCCGCCCAGCGCCGGTTCCGCAGTCGGCCTCGAATGACGAAAAATAACGGTCTCCTCCTGGAGCTCACAGCCAACTTGGCAAAAAGTTTCTAAGTGCCCACGGCCCTGCCGAGCTTTGGCGTCCGCCCAGCGCCGGTTCCGCAGTCGGCCTCGAATGACGAAAAATAACGGTCTCCTCCTGGAGCTCACAGCCAACTTGGCAAAAAGTTTCTAAGTGCCCACGGCCCTGCCGAGCTTTGGCGTCCGCCCAGCGCCGGTTCCGCAGTCGGCCTCGAATGACGAAAAATAACGGTCTCCTCCTGGAGCTCACAGCCAACTTGGCAAAAAGTTTCTAAGTGCCCACGGCCCTGCCGAGCTTTGGCGTCCGCCCAGCGCCGGTTCCGCAGTCGGCCTCGAATGACGAAAAATAACGGTCTCCTCCTGGAGCTCACAGCCAACTTGGCAAAAAGTTTCTAAGTGCCCACGGCCCTGCCGAGCTTTGGCGTCCGCCCAGCGCCGGTTCCGCAGTCGGCCTCGAATGACGAAAAATAACGGTCTCCTCCTGGAGCTCACAGCCAACTTGGCAAAAAGTTTCTAAGTGCCCACGGCCCTGCCGAGCTTTGGCGTCCGCCCAGCGCCGGTTCCGCAGTCGGCCTCGAATGACGAAAAATAACGGTCTCCTCCTGGAGCTCACAGCCAACTTGGCAAAAAGTTTCTAAGTGTCACATCTCTGAAAAAACGGCTAAGTGTCGACTTTCGAAAAAACGGCAAAGTGTCACATCTCTGAAAAAACGGCTAAGTGTCGACTTTCGAAAAAACGGCTAAGTGTCAACTTTCGAAAAAACGGCTAAGTGTCGCCTCTCTGAAAAAACGGCAAAGTGTCAACTTTCGAAAAAACGACAGAGTGTCGCCTCTCTGAAAAAACGACTAAGTGTCGACTCTGAGAAAATGGCAAAGTGCCCACGGCTCTGCGGGCTCGTGCATCCGACCCGCGCCGGTTCCCCAGCCGGCCTGAAATAAGGCAAAACCAGCCTCTCCGCCTGGAGCTCAGAGCCAACTTGGCGAATATTTTCTAAGTGCCCACGGCTCTGCGTGGCTACGGCGTCTGCCCAGCGCCGGTTCCTGGGTCGAACCCCGAGGACGAGGAATGCCGGTCTCCGCCTGGAGGTCCCAGCTTAATCGGCGAAAATTTTCTAAGTGCCCACGGCTCTGCCGGGCTCGTGCATCCGACCCGCGCCGGTTCCCCAGCCGGCCTGAAATAAGGCAAAACCAGGCTCTCCCCCTGGAGCTCAGAGCCAATTGTGGCGAAAAAACGACTAAGTGTCAACTTTCGAAAAAACGACTAAGTGTCAACTTTCCAAAAAAACGGCTAAGTGTCGACTTTCGAAAAAACGGCTAAGTGTCAACTTTCGAAAAAACGACTAAGTGTCGCCTCTGAAAAAACGACTAAGTGTCGCCTCTCTGAAAAAACGACTAAGTGCCCACGGCTCTGGGGGGCTTGTGAGTCCGCCCCGCGCCGGTTCGGCGGTCGGCCTCAAAAAGCGAAAAATCAGCCTCTCTCCCTGGAGCTCACCAAAAATTTGTCGAAATTTTTCTAAGTTCTCCTCGAGGTACCAGGGGGTGAGGTACCCGGGCTAAGGTGCAGTACCTTTTTTGGTCTTCAGGTGCGCCAGAGTACAATGAAATGGTCCCAGTAGTCAGTGTACTCATCGACTTTCCCCCCGTTTTCCAAAGCACCCCGTTTACGAGTATGGAGGAGATGGTGCTGGTCTCCCCACGGCGTCGGACACGCCGTCCTCGACAGCACAAGGTCGGATAGAAGACCTGAAAAGCGCCGTGGCACGCGCTGGAGGTGTCACTGTGGCGAAAAAGTGACTAAGTGTCAACTTTCGAAAAAACGGCTAAGTGTCAACTTTCGAAAAAACGGCTAAGTGTCAACTTTCGAAAAAACTGCTAAGTGTCAACTTTCGAAAAAACGACTAAGTGTCGCCTCTCTGAAAAAACGGCAAAGTGTCAACTTTCGAAAAAACGACTAAGTGTCAACTTTCGAAAAAACGACTAAGTGTCACCTCTCTGAAAAAATGGCAAAGTGTCAACTGCGAATGTGGTGGTGCATGGAAGGAAGTGGAGGACGGCCGCCTCCTTAAACACAGGCCGGAGAGGAGCGTCAGGGCCAGGCTCCTCAAACATGGACCGAGTGTCGCCCTTAACACAGACCAAGGGGAGGACGGCCGCCTCCTTAAACACAGGCCGGAGAGGAGCGTCAGGGCCAGGCTCCTCAAACATGGACCGAGTGTCGCCCTTAACACAGACCAAGGGGAGGACGGCCGCCTCCTTAAACACAGGCCGGAGAGGAGCGTCAGGGCCAGGCTCCTCAAACATGGACCGAGTGTCGCCCTTAACACGGACCAAGGGGAGGACGGCCGCCTCCTTAAACACAGGCCGGAGAGGAGCGTCAGGGCCAGGCTCCTCAAACATGGACCGAGTGTCGCCCTTAACACGGACCAAGGGGAGGACGGCCGCCTCCTTAAACACAGGCCGGAGAGGAGCGTCAGGGCCAGGCTCCTCAAACATGGACCGAGTGTCGCCCTTAACACAGACCAAGGGGAGGACGGCCGCCTCCTTAAACACAGGCCGGAGAGGAGCGTCAGGGCCAGGCTCCTCAAACATGGACCGAGTGTCGCCCTTAACACGGACCAAGGGGAGGACGGCCGCCTCCTTAAACACAGGCCGGAGAGGAGCGTCAGGGCCAGGCTCCTCAAACATGGACCGAGTGTCGCCCTTAACACGGACCAAGGGGAGGACGGCCGCCTCCTTAAACACAGGCCGGAGAGGAGCGTCAGGGCCAGGCTCCTCAAACATGGACAGAGTGTCGCCCTTAACACAGACCAAGCGGAGGACGGCCGCCTCCCTAAATACAGGCCGAACCGGAGCGCGAGTGTCGCTCCTTAAACACGGACCGAGTGGAGGACGGCCGCCTCCTTAAACACAGGCCGAACAAAATGACACAAAGTGTCAACTGCGAATGTTGTCCATCCAAGGAAGGAGCGTGATGCCCGGCCGGCTCCTTAAACACAGGCCGAGAGTCGCCCCGGACGGTCCGCCTCGCGGCGCCCGTCTGCTCGGATAAAATGACACAAAGTGTCAACTACGAATGTTGTCCATCCAAGGAGGGAGCGTGATGCCCGGCCGGCTCCGAAAACACAGGCCGAGAGTCGCCCCGGACGGTCCGCCTCGCGGCGCCCGTCTGCTCGGATAAAATGACACAAAGTGTCAACTGCGAATGTTGTCCATCCAAGGAAGGAGCGTGATGCCCGGCCGGCTCCTTAAACACAGGCCGAGAGTCGCCCCGGACGGTCCGCCTCGCGGCGCCCGCCCGCTCGGATAAAATGACACAAAGTGTCAACTACGAATGTTGTCCATCCAAGGAAGGAGCGTGATGCCCGGCCGGCTCCTTAAACACAGGCCGAGAGTCGCCCCGGACGGTCGCCTCGCGGCGCCCGTCTGCTCGGATAAAATGACACAAAGTGTCAACTACGAATGTTGTCCATCCAAGGAGGGAGCGTGATGCCCGGCCGGCTCCGAAAACACAGGCCGAGAGTCGCCCCGGACGGTCCGCCTCGCGGCGCCCGTCTGCTCGGATAAAATGACACAAAGTGTCAACTGCGAATGTTGTCCATCCAAGGAAGGAGCGTGATGCCCGGCCGGCTCCTTAAACACAGGCCGAGAGTCGCCCCGGACGGTCCGCCTCGCGGCGCCCGCCCGCTCGGATAAAATGACACAAAGTGTCAACTACGAATGTTGTCCATCCAAGGAAGGAGCGTGATGCCCGGCCGGCTCCTTAAACACAGGCCGAGAGTCGCCCCGGACGGTCGCCTCGCGGCGCCCGTCTGCTCGGATAAAATGACACAAAGTGTCAACTACGAATGTTGTCCATCCAAGGAGGGAGCGTGATGCCCGGCCGGCTCCGAAAACACAGGCCGAGAGTCGCCCCGGACGGTCCGCCTCGCGGCGCCCGTCTGCTCGGATAAAATGACACAAAGTGTCAACTACGAATGTTGTCCATCCAAGGAGGGAGCGTGAGGCCCGGCCGGCTCCGAAAACACAGGCCGAGAGTCGCCCCGGACGGTCCGCCTCTCGAGGCGCCCGCCCGCTCGGATAAAATGACACAAAGTGTCAACTACGAATGTTGTCCATCCAAGGAGGGAGCGTGATGCCCGGCCGGCTCCGAAAACACAGGCCGAGATTCGACCCCGGACGGGCCGTCTTCTCCCGGCGCCCGCCCGCGTACGCCCCCCATCCCCGGTCGCCCGTCTGCTCCCGGCGGGCCTCCGAGTACCCCCTCACCCAACTGACCGACTGGCACTCATGACCCGCCTTGGTAGGGCCTCCATCGGCCT
>NW_028232068.1:157500-175000 GCF_054491065.1 Syngnathus leptorhynchus
AGGCCCCGGCCCTTTGGCTGCCTGGTACCTAAAACACTTCCATTGATCCAGCCACGGAGGGTGCTGGCTGGTGGCTCCATAGCTCCATAGCTCCATAGCACCAGAGCTCCATAGCTCCATAGCACCAGAGCTCCATAGCTCCATAGCACCAGAGCTCCATAGCTCCATAGCACCAGAGCTCCATAGCTCCATAGCACCAGAGCTCCATAGCTCCATAGCACCAGAGCTCCATAGCTCCATAGCACCAGAGCTCCATAGCTCCATAGCACCAGAGCTCCATAGCTCCATAGCACCAGAGCTCCATAGCTCCATAGCTCCAGGGCTCCATAGCTCCAGGGCTCCATAGCTCCATAGCTCCAGGGCTCCATAGCTCCATACCTCCAGAGCTCCATAGCTCCAGCCTGGGTGGCTGGTGGCTCCATAGCTCCATACTTCCATAGCTCCAGTCAGAGAGTTGGCGAAAATTGCACTAAGTGCGAAAGCCCATTCATTTACAACGGCGTGTCCGCCAGGCGGCGACATTTCCCCGTTACCGGTGGCTGCGTGGCGGGTGAGTGACAGAGCTTATCCGAGCGGCTGGAACTCTGCGCCGGCGTGGTCGAGCGTGAGGCCCCGGCCCTTTGGCTGCCTGGTACCTAAAACACTTCCATTGATCCAGCCACGGAGGGTGCTGGCTGGTGGCTCCATAGCTCCATAGCTCCATAGCACCAGAGCTCCATAGCTCCATAGCACCAGAGCTCCATAGCTCCATAGCACCAGAGCTCCATAGCTCCATAGCACCAGAGCTCCATAGCTCCATAGCACCAGAGCTCCATAGCTCCATAGCACCAGAGCTCCATAGCTCCATAGCACCAGAGCTCCATAGCTCCATAGCTCCAGGGCTCCATAGCTCCAGGGCTCCATAGCTCCATAGCTCCAGGGCTCCATAGCTCCAGGGCTCCAGGGCTCCATAGCTCCATAGCTCCAGGGCTCCATAGCTCCATACCTCCAGAGCTCCATAGCTCCAGCCTGGGTGGCTGGTGGCTCCATAGCTCCATACTTCCATAGCTCCAGTCAGAGAGTTGGCGAAAATTGCACTAAGTGCGAAAGCCCATTCATTTACAACGGCGTGTCCGCCAGGCGGCGACATTTCCCCGTTACCGGTGGCTGCGTGGCGGGTGAGTGACAGAGCTTATCCGAGCGGCTGGAACTCTGCGCCGGCGTGGTCGAGCGGGTGGCCTCGGTAGTTGAGGTACCAGGGGTGGGCCGGGGAGCTCCAGGCGGGGCTTGTGAGAGAGTGAAGCCTAACGGCTGGAACTCTGGGCCGGCGTGGATGAGCCACGGAGGGTGCTGGCTGGTGGCTCCATAGCTCCAGAGCTCCAGAGCTCCATACTTCCATAGCTCCATAGCTCCATACTTCCATAGCTCCACACTTCCATAGCTCCATAGCTCCATACTTCCATAGCTCCATAGCTCCATACTTCCATAGCACCAGAGCTCCATAGCTCCATAGCACCAGAGCTCCATAGCTCCATAGCACCAGAGCTCCATAGCTCCATAGCAGCAGAGCTCCATAGCTCCAGAGCTCCATAGCTCCAGAGCTCCATAGCTCCATAGCTCCATACTTCCATAGCTCCAGAGCTCCATGGCTCCATACTTCCATAGCTCCAGCCTGGCTGGCTGGTGGCTCCATAGCTCCATACATCCATAGCTCCATAGCTCCCTACTTCCATAGCTCCATAGCTCCAGAGCTCCAGAGCTCCAGAGCTCCATAGCTCCATAGCTCCATAGCTCCATACTTCCATAGCCCCAGAGCTCCATAGCTCCATAGCTCCATAGCTCCAGAGCTCCAGAGCTCCATACTTCCATAGCTCCAGTCAGAGAGTTGGCGAAAATTGCACTAAGTGCGAAAGCCCATTCATTTACAAGGGCGTGTCCACAAGGCGGCGACATTTCCCCGTTACCGGTGGCTGCGCGGCGGGAGAGTGGCAGAGCTCATCCGAGCGGCTGGAACTCTGCGCCGGCGTGGTCGAGCGGCTGGCCTCGGTAGTTGAGGTACCAGGGGCGGGCTGGGGAGCTCCAGGCGGGGCTTGTGAGAGAGTGAAGCCGAGCGGCTGGAACTCTGGGCCGGCCTGGTCGAGCGGCTGGCCTCGGTAGTTGAGGTACCAGGGGCGGGCTGGGGAGCTCCAGGCGGGGCTTGTGAGAGAGTGTAGCCGAGCGGCTGGAACTCTGGGCCGGCGTGGTTGAGCAGCATGCCCGCGGAGGTGGCTCTTCCATAGGCACGGAGGGTGCTGGAGCTCCACACTTCCCTAGGCACGGAGGGTGCTGGAGCTCCACACTTCCATAGGCAGGGAGGGTGCTGGAGCTCCACACTTCCATAGGCAGGGAGGGTGCTGGAGCTCCACACTTCCATAGGCAGGGAGGGTGCTGGAGCTCCACACTTCCATAGGCAGGGAGGGTGCTGGAGCTCCACACTTCCATAGGCAGGGAGGGTGCTGGAGCTCCACACTTCCATAGGCAGGGAGGGTGCTGGAGCTCCACACTTCCATAGGCAGGGAGGGTGCTGGAGCTCCACACTTCCATAGGCAGGGAGGGTGCTGGAGCTCCACACTTCCATAGGCAGGGAGGGTGCTGGAGCTCCACACTTCCATAGGCAGGGAGGGTGCTGGAGCTCCACACTTCCATAGGCAGGGAGGGTGCTGGAGCTCCACACTTCCATAGGCAGGGAGGGTGCTGGAGCTCCACACTTCCATAGGCAGGGAGGGTGCTGGAGCTCCACACTTCCATAGGCAGGGAGGGTGCTGGAGCTCCACACTTCCATAGGCAGGGAGGGTGCTGGAGCTCCACACTTCCATAGGCAGGGAGGGTGCTGGAGCTCCACACTTCCATAGGCAGGGAGGGTGCTGGAGCTCCACACTTCCATAGGCAGGGAGGGTGCTGGAGCTCCACACTTCCATAGGCAGGGAGGGTGCTGGAGCTCCACACTTCCATAGGCAGGGAGGGTGCTGGAGCTCCACACTTCCATAGGCAGGGAGGGTGCTGGAGCTCCACACTTCCATAGGCAGGGAGGGTGCTGGAGCTCCACACTTCCATAGGCAGGGAGGGTGCTGGAGCTCCACACTTCCATAGGCAGGGAGGGTGCTGGCACATCCACACTTCCAGCCACGGAGCATGCTGGCACTTCCACCTTGCTTGCTAAGTCGGCGTGATCTTGCCCAAAAAGTCCCTCCTCACCTCCAGCTGGAAGTGGAAAAAAATCCTCCACCTGCTTGGCCGAGGTTCTGGAAGCCAGCAGCTCGCAGAATGTTGCCAAAGTTTCACTGGAAGGAAAAGAAAAGAGAAGACCGAGTGCGCATTTCACCTACCGCCGAATGTCCACAAGAGGGAAGTGTCACTCCGTCGCAGAATCTGCGCCGACGCACTCGGCACCCTTCGAATTTATGGTGCCGGTGCGGGTGTTCTGGGTGCAAAAAGGCCGCCCAAGTGGTAGAAAAAAATCAGACTTCGTCTCTTAGGTCGAAATTAATGCCAAGTTTTGAAATGCGCTGGCAGGGGTGGACCAGGGCCCGTTAGAAGTGCTTAGCCGAGGTCCTGGAAGCCTAACCCGGCGTGATCTTGTGCAAAAAGCCGCTGCTGAGCTCCAGCTGGAAGTGTAAAAAGAACCGGGCTGGATCAAAAAAAGAACCGGGCGGCCCTTTAAAATTGCTTAGCCGAGGTCCTGGAACCCTAACCCGGCGTGATCTTGTGCAAAAAGCCGCTGCTGAGCTCCAGCTGGAAGTGTAAAAAGAACCGGGCTGGTTCAAAAAAAGAACCGGGCGACCCGTTAGAAGTGCTTAGCCGAGGTCCTGGAAGCCTAACCCGGCGTGATCTTGTGCAAAAAGCCGCTGCTGAGCTCCAGCTGGAAGTGGAAAAAGAACCGGGCTGGATCAAAAAAGAACCGGGCGACCCGTTAAAATTGCTTAGCCGAGGTCCTGGAAGCCTAACACGGCGTGATCTTGTGCAAAAAGCCGCTCCCGAGCTCCAGCTGGAAGTGTAAAAAGAACCAGGCTGGATAAAAAAAAGAACCGGGCTGGATAAAAAAAAAGAACCGGGCGGCCCGTTAAAATTGCTTAGCCGAGGTCCTGGAAGCCTAACCCGGCGTGATCTTGTGCAAAAAGCCGCTCCCGAGCTCCAGCTGGAAGTGTAAAAAGAACCGGGCTGGATAAAAAAAGAACCGGGCTGGATCAAAAAAGAACCGGGCGACCCGTTAAAATTGCTTAGCCGAGGTCCTGGAAGCCTAACACGGCGTGTTCTTGTGCAAAAAGCCGCTCCCAAGCTCCAGCTGGAAGTGTAAAAAGAACCGGGCTGGATAAAAAAAAGAACCGGGCTGGATCAAAAAAGAACCGGGCGACCCGTTAAAATTGCTTAGCCGAGGTCCTGGAAGCCTAACACGGCGTGATCTTGTGCAAAAAGCCGCTCCCGAGCTCCAGCTGGAAGTGTAAAAAGAACCGGGCTGGATAAAAAAAGAACCGGGCTGGATAAAAAAAAGAACCGGGCGACCCGTTAAAATTGCTTAGCCGAGGTCCTGGAAGCCTAACACGGCGTGTTCTTGTGCAAAAAGCCGCTCCCGAGCTCCAGCTGGAAGTGTAAAAAGAACCAGGCTGGATAAAAAAAAGAACCGGGCTGGATCAAAAAAGAACCGGGCGACCCGTTAAAATTGCTTAGCCGAGGTCCTGGAAGCCTAACACGGCGTGATCTTGTGCAAAAAGCCGCTCCCGAGCTCCAGCTGGAAGTGTAAAAAGAACCAGGCTGGATAAAAAAAAGAACCGGGCTGGTTCAAAAAAGAACCGGGCAACCCGTTAAAATTGCTTAGCCGAGGTCCTGGAAGCCTAACACGGCGTGTTCTTGTGCAAAAAGCCGCTCCCGAGCTCCAGCTGGAAGTGTAAAAAGAACCAGGCTGGATAAAAAAAAGAACCGGGCTGGATCAAAAAAGAACCGGGCGACCCGTTAAAATTGCTTAGCCGAGGTCCTGGAAGCCTAACACGGCGTGATCTTGTGCAAAAAGCCGCTCCCGAGCTCCAGCTGGAAGTGTAAAAAGAACCGGGCTGGATAAAAAAAGAACCGGGCTGGATAAAAAAAAAGAACCGGGCGACCCGTTAAAATTGCTTAGCCGAGGTCCTGGAAGCCTAACACGGCGTGATCTTGTGCAAAAAGCCGCTCCCGAGCTCCAGCTGGAAGTGTAAAAAGAACCAGGCTGGATAAAAAAAAGAACCGGGCTGGATCAAAAAAGAACCGGGCGACCCGTTAAAATTGCTTAGCCGAGGTCCTGGAAGCCTAACACGGCGTGTTCTTGTGCAAAAAGCCGCTCCCGAGCTCCAGCTGGAAGTGTAAAAAGAACCAGGCTGGATAAAAAAAAGAACCGGGCTGGATCAAAAAAGAACCGGGCGACCCGTTAAAATTGCTTAGCCGAGGTCCTGGAAGCCTAACACGGCGTGTTCTTGTGCAAAAAGCCGCTCCCGAGCTCCAGCTGGAAGTGTAAAAAGAACCAGGCTGGATAAAAAAAAGAACCGGGCTGGATCAAAAAAGAACCGGGCGACCCGTTAAAATTGCTTAGCTGAGGTCCTGGAAGCCTAACACGGCGTGATCTTGTGCAAAAAGCCGCTCCCGAGCTCCAGCTGGAAGTGTAAAAAGAACCGGGCTGGATAAAAAAAAGAACCGGGCTGGATAAAAAAAAAGAACCGGGCGGCCCGTTAAAATTGCTTAGCCGAGGTCCTGGAAGCCTAACCCGGCGTGATCTTGTGCAAAAAGCCGCTCCCGAGCTCCAGCTGGAAGTGTAAAAAGAACCGGGCTGGATAAAAAAAGAACCGGGCTGGATCAAAAAAGAACCGGGCGACCCGTTAAAATTGCTTAGCCGAGGTCCTGGAAGCCTAACACGGCGTGTTCTTGTGCAAAAAGCCGCTCCCAAGCTCCAGCTGGAAGTGTAAAAAGAACCGGGCTGGATAAAAAAAAGAACCGGGCTGGATCAAAAAAGAACCGGGCGACCCGTTAAAATTGCTTAGCCGAGGTCCTGGAAGCCTAACACGGCGTGATCTTGTGCAAAAAGCCGCTCCCGAGCTCCAGCTGGAAGTGTAAAAAGAACCGGGCTGGATAAAAAAAGAACCGGGCTGGATAAAAAAAAGAACCGGGCGACCCGTTAAAATTGCTTAGCCGAGGTCCTGGAAGCCTAACACGGCGTGTTCTTGTGCAAAAAGCCGCTCCCGAGCTCCAGCTGGAAGTGTAAAAAGAACCAGGCTGGATAAAAAAAAGAACCGGGCTGGATCAAAAAAGAACCGGGCGACCCGTTAAAATTGCTTAGCCGAGGTCCTGGAAGCCTAACACGGCGTGATCTTGTGCAAAAAGCCGCTCCCGAGCTCCAGCTGGAAGTGTAAAAAGAACCAGGCTGGATAAAAAAAAGAACCGGGCTGGTTCAAAAAAGAACCGGGCAACCCGTTAAAATTGCTTAGCCGAGGTCCTGGAAGCCTAACACGGCGTGTTCTTGTGCAAAAAGCCGCTCCCGAGCTCCAGCTGGAAGTGTAAAAAGAACCAGGCTGGATAAAAAAAAGAACCGGGCTGGATCAAAAAAGAACCGGGCGACCCGTTAAAATTGCTTAGCCGAGGTCCTGGAAGCCTAACACGGCGTGATCTTGTGCAAAAAGCCGCTCCCGAGCTCCAGCTGGAAGTGTAAAAAGAACCGGGCTGGATAAAAAAAGAACCGGGCTGGATAAAAAAAAAGAACCGGGCGACCCGTTAAAATTGCTTAGCCGAGGTCCTGGAAGCCTAACACGGCGTGATCTTGTGCAAAAAGCCGCTCCCGAGCTCCAGCTGGAAGTGTAAAAAGAACCAGGCTGGATAAAAAAAAGAACCGGGCTGGATCAAAAAAGAACCGGGCGACCCGTTAAAATTGCTTAGCCGAGGTCCTGGAAGCCTAACACGGCGTGTTCTTGTGCAAAAAGCCGCTCCCGAGCTCCAGCTGGAAGTGTAAAAAGAACCAGGCTGGATAAAAAAAAGAACCGGGCTGGATCAAAAAAGAACCGGGCGACCCGTTAAAATTGCTTAGCCGAGGTCCTGGAAGCCTAACACGGCGTGTTCTTGTGCAAAAAGCCGCTCCCGAGCTCCAGCTGGAAGTGTAAAAAGAACCAGGCTGGATAAAAAAAAGAACCGGGCTGGTTCAAAAAAGAACCGGGCAACCCGTTAAAATTGCTTAGCCGAGGTCCTGGAAGCCTAACACGGCGTGTTCTTGTGCAAAAAGCCGCTCCCGAGCTCCAGCTGGAAGTGTAAAAAGAACCAGGCTGGATAAAAAAAAGAACCGGGCTGGATCAAAAAAGAACCGGGCGACCCGTTAAAATTGCTTAGCCGAGGTCCTGGAAGCCTAACACGGCGTGATCTTGTGCAAAAAGCCGCTCCCGAGCTCCAGCTGGAAGTGTAAAAAGAACCGGGCTGGATAAAAAAAGAACCGGGCTGGATAAAAAAAAAGAACCGGGCGACCCGTTAAAATTGCTTAGCCGAGGTCCTGGAAGCCTAACACGGCGTGATCTTGTGCAAAAAGCCGCTCCCGAGCTCCAGCTGGAAGTGTAAAAAGAACCAGGCTGGATAAAAAAAAGAACCGGGCTGGATCAAAAAAGAACCGGGCGACCCGTTAAAATTGCTTAGCCGAGGTCCTGGAAGCCTAACACGGCGTGTTCTTGTGCAAAAAGCCGCTCCCGAGCTCCAGCTGGAAGTGTAAAAAGAACCAGGCTGGATAAAAAAAAGAACCGGGCTGGATCAAAAAAGAACCGGGCGACCCGTTAAAATTGCTTAGCCGAGGTCCTGGAAGCCTAACACGGCGTGTTCTTGTGCAAAAAGCCGCTCCCGAGCTCCAGCTGGAAGTGTAAAAAGAACCAGGCTGGATAAAAAAAAGAACCGGGCTGGATCAAAAAAGAACCGGGCGACCCGTTAAAATTGCTTAGCTGAGGTCCTGGAAGCCTAACACGGCGTGATCTTGTGCAAAAAGCCGCTCCCGAGCTCCAGCTGGAAGTGTAAAAAGAACCGGGCTGGATAAAAAAAAAGAACCGGGCTGGTTCAAAAAAGAACCGGGCAACCCGTTAAAATTGCTTAGCCGAGGTCCTGGAAGCCTAACCCGGCGTGATCTTGCCCGAAAGTCGGCCTCTATACTTCCATTTTAGGTACCAGGGGCTATTAGTGTACTTGGTCCCACTAGTCAGTGTACTCATCCAGTTACCCCCCGTTTTCCAAAACACCATCGGCACGTATAAGGGGGGGACTCTTGAGAGAGATGAGGTATATGGCAGCGCAACACCAATCCGCTCCGCGCTGGTTCCCATGTCGGCTACGGATGAATAAAACCAGCCTGTCCCCCCTGGAGCTCACGAGACACGGAATTTTTTCTAAGTGCCAACGGCTCTTCCGAGCAAACGTGTCCGCTCCGGCTGGTTCCCCCGTCGGCCTCGAATGACGAAAAATGCCGGTCTCCGCCCGGAGCTCATGACAAACGAAAAATTTTCTAAGTGCCAACGGCACTAGCGAGCGAATGTGTCCGCTCGGCGCTGGTTCCCGGGTCGAACCCGGAAGACGAAAAACGCCGCTCTCCGCCCGGAGCTCATGACAAACGAAAAATTTTCTAAGTGCCAACGGCACTAGCGAGCGAATGTGTCCGCTCGGCGCTGGTTCCCGGGTCGAACCCGGAAGACGAAAAACGCCGCTCTCCGCCCGGAGCTCATGACAAACGAAAAATTTTCTAAGTGCCAACGGCACTAGCGAGCGAATGTGTCCGCTCGGCGCTGGTTCCCGGGTCGAACCCGGAAGACGAAAAACGCCGCTCTCCGCCCGGAGCTCATGACAAACGAAAAATTTTCTAAGTGCCAACGGCACTAGCGAGCGAATGTGTCCGCTCGGCGCTGGTTCCCGGGTCGAACCCGGAAGACGAAAAACGCCGCTCTCCGCCCGGAGCTCATGACAAACGAAAAATTTTCTAAGTGCCAACGGCACTAGCGAGCGAATGTGTCCGCTCGGCGCTGGTTCCCGGGTCGAACCCGGAAGACGAAAAACGCCGCTCTCCGCCCGGAGCTCATGACAAACGAAAAATTTTCTAAGTGCCAACGGCACTAGCGAGCGAATGTGTCCGCTCGGCGCTGGTTCCCGGGTCGAACCCGGAAGACGAAAAACGCCGCTCTCCGCCCGGAGCTCATGACAAACGAAAAATTTTCTAAGTGCCAACGGCACTAGCGAGCGAATGTGTCCGCTCGGCGCTGGTTCCCGGGTCGAACCCGGAAGACGAAAAACGCCGCTCTCCGCCCGGAGCTCATGACAAACGAAAAATTTTCTAAGTGCCAACGGCACTAGCGAGCGAATGTGTCCGCTCGGCGCTGGTTCCCGGGTCGAACCCGGAAGACGAAAAACGCCGCTCTCCGCCCGGAGCTCATGACAAACGAAAAATTTTCTAAGTGCCAACGGCACTAGCGAGCGAATGTGTCCGCTCGGCGCTGGTTCCCGGGTCGAACCCGGAAGACGAAAAACGCCGCTCTCCGCCCGGAGCTCATGACAAACGAAAAATTTTCTAAGTGCCAACGGCACTAGCGAGCGAATGTGTCCGCTCGGCGCTGGTTCCCGGGTCGAACCCGGAAGACGAAAAACGCCGCTCTCCGCCCGGAGCTCATGACAAACGAAAAATTTTCTAAGTGCCAACGGCACTAGCGAGCGAATGTGTCCGCTCGGCGCTGGTTCCCGGGTCGAACCCGGAAGACAAAAAACGCCGGTCTCCGCCCGGAGCTCATGACAAACGAAAAATTTTCTAAGTGCCAACGGCACTAGCGAGCGAATGTGTCCGCTCGGCGCTGGTTCCCGGGTCGAACCCGGAAGACGAAAAACGCCGCTCTCCGCCCGGAGCTCATGACAAACGAAAAATTTTCTAAGTGCCAACGGCACTTGCGAGCGAATGTGTCCGCTCGGCGCTGGTTCCCGGGTCGGACCCGGAAGACGAAAAACGCCGGTCTCCGCCCGGAGCTCATGACAAACGAAAAATTTTCTAAGTGCCAACGGCACTAGCGAGCGAATGTGTCCGCTCGGCGCTGGTTCCCGGGTCGGACCCGGAAGACGAAAAACGCCGGTCCTCGCCTGGAGGTCCCAGCAAAATCGGCGAAAAAACGACTAAGTGTCAACTTTCGAAAAAACGACTAAGTGCCCACGGCTCTGCGGGGCTTGTGAGTCCGCCCCGCGCCGGTTCGGTGGTCGGCCTCAAAAAGCAAAAAATCAGCCTCTCTCCCTGGAGCTCACCTCGAGGTACCAGGGGGTGAGGTACCCGGGCTAAGGTGCAGTACCTTTTTTGGTCTTCAGGTGCGCCAGAGTACAATGAAATGGTCCCAGTAGTCAGTGTACTCATCGACTTTCCCCCCGTTTTCCAAAGCACCTCGTTTACGAGTATGGAGGAGATGGTGCTGGTCTCCCCACGGCGTCGGACACGCCGTCCTCGACAGCACAAGGTCGGATAGAAGACCTGGAAAGCGCCGTGGCACGCGCTGGAGGTGGGCACTTTGGCGAAAAAACGACTAAGTGTCAACTTTCGAAAAAACGACTAAGTGTCAACTTTCGAAAAAACGGCTAAGTGTCAACTTTCGAAAAAACGACTAAGTGTCACCTCTCTGAAAAAATGGCAAAGTGTCGCCTCTCTGAAATTTTTCTAAGTGCCCACGGCTCTGCGGGCTCGTGCATCCGAGCCGCGCCGGTTCTGCAACCGGCCTAGAATGACGAAAAATAACGGTCTCCTCCTGGAGCTCACAGCCAATTGTGGCGAAAAAGTGGCAAAGTGCCCACGGCCCTGCCGAGCTTTGGCGTCCGCTCAGCGCCGGTGCCGCAGTCGGCCTCGAATGACGAAAAATGACGGTCTCCTCCTGGAGCTCACAGCCAACTTGGCAAAAAGTTTCTAAGTGCCCACGGCCCTGCCGAGCTTTGGCGTCCGCCCAGCGCCGGTTCCGCAGTCGGCCTCGAATGACGAAAAATAACGGTCTCCTCCTGGAGCTCACAGCCAACTTGGCAAAAAGTTTCTAAGTGCCCACGGCCCTGCCGAGCTTTGGCGTCCGCTCAGCGCCGGTGCCGCAGTCGGCCTCGAATGACGAAAAATGACGGTCTCCTCCTGGAGCTCACAGCCAACTTGGCAAAAAGTTTCTAAGTGCCCACGGCCCTGCCGAGCTTTGGCGTCCGCCCAGCGCCGGTTCCGCAGTCGGCCTCGAATGACGAAAAATAACGGTCTCCTCCTGGAGCTCACAGCCAACTTGGCAAAAAGTTTCTAAGTGCCCACGGCCCTGCCGAGCTTTGGCGTCCGCTCAGCGCCGGTGCCGCAGTCGGCCTCGAATGACGAAAAATGACGGTCTCCTCCTGGAGCTCACAGCCAACTTGGCAAAAAGTTTCTAAGTGCCCACGGCCCTGCCGAGCTTTGGCGTCCGCCCAGCGCCGGTTCCGCAGTCGGCCTCGAATGACGAAAAATAACGGTCTCCTCCTGGAGCTCACAGCCAACTTGGCAAAAAGTTTCTAAGTGCCCACGGCCCTGCCGAGCTTTGGCGTCCGCCCAGCGCCGGTTCCGCAGTCGGCCTCGAATGACGAAAAATAACGGTCTCCTCCTGGAGCTCACAGCCAACTTGGCAAAAAGTTTCTAAGTGCCCACGGCCCTGCCGAGCTTTGGCGTCCGCCCAGCGCCGGTTCCGCAGTCGGCCTCGAATGACGAAAAATAACGGTCTCCTCCTGGAGCTCACAGCCAACTTGGCAAAAAGTTTCTAAGTGCCCACGGCCCTGCCGAGCTTTGGCGTCCGCTCAGCGCCGGTTCCGCAGTCGGCCTCGAATGACGAAAAATGACGGTCTCCTCCTGGAGCTCACAGCCAACTTGGCAAAAAGTTTCTAAGTGCCCACGGCCCTGCCGAGCTTTGGCGTCCGCCCAGCGCCGGTTCCGCAGTCGGCCTCGAATGACGAAAAATAACGGTCTCCTCCTGGAGCTCACAGCCAACTTGGCAAAAAGTTTCTAAGTGCCCACGGCCCTGCCGAGCTTTGGCGTCCGCCCAGCGCCGGTTCCGCAGTCGGCCTCGAATGACGAAAAATAACGGTCTCCTCCTGGAGCTCACAGCCAACTTGGCAAAAAGTTTCTAAGTGCCCACGGCCCTGCCGAGCTTTGGCGTCCGCTCAGCGCCGGTGCCGCAGTCGGCCTCGAATGACGAAAAATGACGGTCTCCTCCTGGAGCTCACAGCCAACTTGGCAAAAAGTTTCTAAGTGCCCACGGCCCTGCCGAGCTTTGGCATCCGCCCAGCGCCGGTTCCGCAGTCGGCCTCGAATGACGAAAAATAACGGTCTCCTCCTGGAGCTCACAGCCAACTTGGCAAAAAGTTTCTAAGTGCCCACGGCCCTGCCGAGCTTTGGCGTCCGCCCAGCGCCGGTTCCGCAGTCGGCCTCGAATGACGAAAAATAACGGTCTCCTCCTGGAGCTCACAGCCAACTTGGCAAAAAGTTTCTAAGTGCCCACGGCCCTGCCGAGCTTTGGCATCCGCCCAGCGCCGGTTCCGCAGTCGGCCTCGAATGACGAAAAATGACGGTCTCCTCCTGGAGCTCACAGCCAACTTGGCAAAAAGTTTCTAAGTGCCCACGGCCCTGCCGAGCTTTGGCGTCCGCCCAGCGCCGGTTCCGCAGTCGGCCTCGAATGACGAAAAATAACGGTCTCCTCCTGGAGCTCACAGCCAACTTGGCAAAAAGTTTCTAAGTGCCCACGGCCCTGCCGAGCTTTGGCGTCCGCTCAGCGCCGGTGCCGCAGTCGGCCTCGAATGACGAAAAATGACGGTCTCCTCCTGGAGCTCACAGCCAACTTGGCAAAAAGTTTCTAAGTGCCCACGGCCCTGCCGAGCTTTGGCGTCCGCCCAGCGCCGGTTCCGCAGTCGGCCTCGAATGACGAAAAATAACGGTCTCCTCCTGGAGCTCACAGCCAACTTGGCAAAAAGTTTCTAAGTGCCCACGGCCCTGCCGAGCTTTGGCGTCCGCCCAGCGCCGGTTCCGCAGTCGGCCTCGAATGACGAAAAATAACGGTCTCCTCCTGGAGCTCACAGCCAACTTGGCAAAAAGTTTCTAAGTGCCCACGGCCCTGCCGAGCTTTGGCGTCCGCCCAGCGCCGGTTCCGCAGTCGGCCTCGAATGACGAAAAATAACGGTCTCCTCCTGGAGCTCACAGCCAACTTGGCAAAAAGTTTCTAAGTGCCCACGGCCCTGCCGAGCTTTGGCGTCCGCCCAGCGCCGGTTCCGCAGTCGGCCTCGAATGACGAAAAATAACGGTCTCCTCCTGGAGCTCACAGCCAACTTGGCAAAAAGTTTCTAAGTGCCCACGGCCCTGCCGAGCTTTGGCGTCCGCCCAGCGCCGGTTCCGCAGTCGGCCTCGAATGACGAAAAATAACGGTCTCCTCCTGGAGCTCACAGCCAACTTGGCAAAAAGTTTCTAAGTGCCCACGGCCCTGCCGAGCTTTGGCGTCCGCCCAGCGCCGGTTCCGCAGTCGGCCTCGAATGACGAAAAATAACGGTCTCCTCCTGGAGCTCACAGCCAACTTGGCAAAAAGTTTCTAAGTGTCACATCTCTGAAAAAACGGCTAAGTGTCGACTTTCGAAAAAACGGCAAAGTGTCACATCTCTGAAAAAACGGCTAAGTGTCGACTTTCGAAAAAACGGCTAAGTGTCAACTTTCGAAAAAACGGCTAAGTGTCGCCTCTCTGAAAAAACGGCAAAGTGTCAACTTTCGAAAAAACGACAGAGTGTCGCCTCTCTGAAAAAACGACTAAGTGTCGACTCTGAGAAAATGGCAAAGTGCCCACGGCTCTGCGGGCTCGTGCATCCGACCCGCGCCGGTTCCCCAGCCGGCCTGAAATAAGGCAAAACCAGCCTCTCCGCCTGGAGCTCAGAGCCAACTTGGCGAATATTTTCTAAGTGCCCACGGCTCTGCGTGGCTACGGCGTCTGCCCAGCGCCGGTTCCTGGGTCGAACCCCGAGGACGAGGAATGCCGGTCTCCGCCTGGAGGTCCCAGCTTAATCGGCGAAAATTTTCTAAGTGCCCACGGCTCTGCCGGGCTCGTGCATCCGACCCGCGCCGGTTCCCCAGCCGGCCTGAAATAAGGCAAAACCAGGCTCTCCCCCTGGAGCTCAGAGCCAATTGTGGCGAAAAAACGACTAAGTGTCAACTTTCGAAAAAACGACTAAGTGTCAACTTTCCAAAAAAACGGCTAAGTGTCGACTTTCGAAAAAACGGCTAAGTGTCAACTTTCGAAAAAACGACTAAGTGTCGCCTCTGAAAAAACGACTAAGTGTCGCCTCTCTGAAAAAACGACTAAGTGCCCACGGCTCTGGGGGGCTTGTGAGTCCGCCCCGCGCCGGTTCGGCGGTCGGCCTCAAAAAGCGAAAAATCAGCCTCTCTCCCTGGAGCTCACCAAAAATTTGTCGAAATTTTTCTAAGTTCTCCTCGAGGTACCAGGGGGTGAGGTACCCGGGCTAAGGTGCAGTACCTTTTTTGGTCTTCAGGTGCGCCAGAGTACAATGAAATGGTCCCAGTAGTCAGTGTACTCATCGACTTTCCCCCCGTTTTCCAAAGCACCCCGTTTACGAGTATGGAGGAGATGGTGCTGGTCTCCCCACGGCGTCGGACACGCCGTCCTCGACAGCACAAGGTCGGATAGAAGACCTGAAAAGCGCCGTGGCACGCGCTGGAGGTGTCACTGTGGCGAAAAAGTGACTAAGTGTCAACTTTCGAAAAAACGGCTAAGTGTCAACTTTCGAAAAAACGGCTAAGTGTCAACTTTCGAAAAAACTGCTAAGTGTCAACTTTCGAAAAAACTGCTAAGTGTCAACTTTCGAAAAAACGACAAAGTGTCGCCTCTCTGAAAAAACGGCAAAGTGTCAACTTTCGAAAAAACGACTAAGTGTCACCTCTCTGAAAAAATGGCAAAGTGTCAACTGCGAATGTGGTGGTGCATGGAAGGAAGTGGAGGACGGCCGCCTCCTTAAACACAGGCCGGAGAGGAGCGTCAGGGCCAGGCTCCTCAAACATGGACCGAGTGTCGCCCTTAACACAGACCAAGGGGAGGACGGCCGCCTCCTTAAACACAGGCCGGAGAGGAGCGTCAGGGCCAGGCTCCTCAAACATGGACCGAGTGTCGCCCTTAACACAGACCAAGGGGAGGACGGCCGCCTCCTTAAACACAGGCCGGAGAGGAGCGTCAGGGCCAGGCTCCTCAAACATGGACCGAGTGTCGCCCTTAACACGGACCAAGGGGAGGACGGCCGCCTCCTTAAACACAGGCCGGAGAGGAGCGTCAGGGCCAGGCTCCTCAAACATGGACCGAGTGTCGCCCTTAACACGGACCAAGGGGAGGACGGCCGCCTCCTTAAACACAGGCCGGAGAGGAGCGTCAGGGCCAGGCTCCTCAAACATGGACCGAGTGTCGCCCTTAACACAGACCAAGGGGAGGACGGCCGCCTCCTTAAACACAGGCCGGAGAGGAGCGTCAGGGCCAGGCTCCTCAAACATGGACCGAGTGTCGCCCTTAACACGGACCAAGGGGAGGACGGCCGCCTCCTTAAACACAGGCCGGAGAGGAGCGTCAGGGCCAGGCTCCTCAAACATGGACCGAGTGTCGCCCTTAACACGGACCAAGGGGAGGACGGCCGCCTCCTTAAACACAGGCCGGAGAGGAGCGTCAGGGCCAGGCTCCTCAAACATGGACAGAGTGTCGCCCTTAACACAGACCAAGCGGAGGACGGCCGCCTCCCTAAATACAGGCCGAACCGGAGCGCGAGTGTCGCTCCTTAAACACGGACCGAGTGGAGGACGGCCGCCTCCTTAAACACAGGCCGAACAAAATGACACAAAGTGTCAACTGCGAATGTTGTCCATCCAAGGAAGGAGCGTGATGCCCGGCCGGCTCCTTAAACACAGGCCGAGAGTCGCCCCGGACGGTCCGCCTCGCGGCGCCCGTCTGCTCGGATAAAATGACACAAAGTGTCAACTACGAATGTTGTCCATCCAAGGAGGGAGCGTGATGCCCGGCCGGCTCCGAAAACACAGGCCGAGAGTCGCCCCGGACGGTCCGCCTCGCGGCGCCCGTCTGCTCGGATAAAATGACACAAAGTGTCAACTGCGAATGTTGTCCATCCAAGGAAGGAGCGTGATGCCCGGCCGGCTCCTTAAACACAGGCCGAGAGTCGCCCCGGACGGTCCGCCTCGCGGCGCCCGCCCGCTCGGATAAAATGACACAAAGTGTCAACTACGAATGTTGTCCATCCAAGGAAGGAGCGTGATGCCCGGCCGGCTCCTTAAACACAGGCCGAGAGTCGCCCCGGACGGTCGCCTCGCGGCGCCCGTCTGCTCGGATAAAATGACACAAAGTGTCAACTACGAATGTTGTCCATCCAAGGAGGGAGCGTGATGCCCGGCCGGCTCCGAAAACACAGGCCGAGAGTCGCCCCGGACGGTCCGCCTCGCGGCGCCCGTCTGCTCGGATAAAATGACACAAAGTGTCAACTGCGAATGTTGTCCATCCAAGGAAGGAGCGTGATGCCCGGCCGGCTCCTTAAACACAGGCCGAGAGTCGCCCCGGACGGTCCGCCTCGCGGCGCCCGCCCGCTCGGATAAAATGACACAAAGTGTCAACTACGAATGTTGTCCATCCAAGGAAGGAGCGTGATGCCCGGCCGGCTCCTTAAACACAGGCCGAGAGTCGCCCCGGACGGTCGCCTCGCGGCGCCCGTCTGCTCGGATAAAATGACACAAAGTGTCAACTACGAATGTTGTCCATCCAAGGAGGGAGCGTGATGCCCGGCCGGCTCCGAAAACACAGGCCGAGAGTCGCCCCGGACGGTCCGCCTCGCGGCGCCCGTCTGCTCGGATAAAATGACACAAAGTGTCAACTACGAATGTTGTCCATCCAAGGAGGGAGCGTGAGGCCCGGCCGGCTCCGAAAACACAGGCCGAGAGTCGCCCCGGACGGTCCGCCTCTCGAGGCGCCCGCCCGCTCGGATAAAATGACACAAAGTGTCAACTACGAATGTTGTCCATCCAAGGAGGGAGCGTGATGCCCGGCCGGCTCCGAAAACACAGGCCGAGATTCGACCCCGGACGGGCCGTCTTCTCCCGGCGCCCGCCCGCGTACGCCCCCCATCCCCGGTCGCCCGTCTGCTCCCGGCGGGCCTCCGAGTACCCCCTCACCCAACTGACCGACTGGCACTCATGACCCGCCTTGGTAGGGCCTCCATCGGCCTCGGCTCGTCCGACGTCGGGTGGACGGTTCCTACCCACTGCGGGTCGCACTCTAGCGCCCCGGCCGCCGCGTGAGCGTGCGCTCCCCGCGCCGCCCCGCAGGCCCCGGCGCGACCGTACTGCGGCGAGACCGAGACGACCCGGTTTGGCATCCATCCCACCTAGCCACGATCCACGGAGGCCGAGCGAGCGGCTGAGTGTCGGGCGCCGCGCGTGCGAGCGTCCGCCGGCCGCGCCGGTCCT
>NW_028232068.1:185000-202500 GCF_054491065.1 Syngnathus leptorhynchus
AGCGACAACCGGTCACCGAGGCACCCGCCGAAGGCGGGTGCCGAGTTCACCGGCCCCAAGCGACAACCGGTCACCGAGGCACCCGCCGAAGGCGGGTGCCGAGTTCACCGGCCCCAAGCGACAACCGGTCACCGAGGCACCCGCCGAAGGCGGGTGCCGAGTTCACTGGCCCCAAGCGACAACCGGTCACCGAGGCACCCGCCGAAGGCGGGTGCCGAGTTCACTGGCCCCAAGCGACAGCGGTCACCGAGGCACCCGCCTCCGGCGGGTGCCGAGTTCACCGGCCCCGAGCACCAGCGGTCAGCCACGGAGGGTGCTGGATCATCCATACTTCCATAGCTCCAGAGCTCCAGAGATCCATAGTTCCATAGCTCCATAGCCCCGGAGCTCCATAGCCCCGGAGCTCCATAGCCCCGGAGCTCCATAGCCCCGGAGCTCCATAGCTCCATAGCCCCGGAGCTCCATAGCCCCGGAGCTCCATAGCTCCATAGCCCCGGAGCTCCATAGCCCCGGAGCTCCATAGCCCCGGAGCTCCATAGCTCCATAGCCCCGGAGCTCCATAGCCCCGGAGCTCCATAGCCCCGGAGCTCCATAGCTCCATAGCCCCGGAGCTCCATAGCCCCGGAGCTCCATAGCTCCATAGCCCCGGAGCTCCATAGCCCCGGAGCTCCATAGCCCCGGAGCTCCATAGCCCCGGAGCTCCATAGCCCCGGAGCTCCATAGCCCCAGAGCTCCATACTTCCATAGCCCCAGAGCTCCATAGCTCCATACTTCCATAGCTCCAGCCGCGGAGGGTGCTGGCTGGTGGCTCCATAGCTCCATACTTCCATACTTGCAGCCACGGAGTTGGCTAAAATTGCACTAAGTGCGAAAGCCCATTCATTTACAACGGCGTGTCCGCCAGGCGGCGACATTTCCCCGTTACCGGTGGCTGCGCGGCGGGTGAGTGACAGAGCTTATCCGAGCGGCTGGAACTCTGCGCCGGCGTGGTCGAGCGTGAGGCCCCGGCCCTTTGGCTGCCTGGTACCTAAAACACTTCCATTGATCCAGCCACGGAGGGTGCTGGCTGGTGGCTCCATAGCTCCATAGCTCCATAGCACCAGAGCTCCATAGCTCCATAGCACCAGAGCTCCATAGCTCCATAGCACCAGAGCTCCATAGCTCCATAGCACCAGAGCTCCATAGCTCCATAGCACCAGAGCTCCATAGCTCCATAGCACCAGAGCTCCATAGCTCCATAGCACCAGAGCTCCATAGCTCCATAGCACCAGAGCTCCATAGCTCCATAGCACCAGAGCTCCATAGCTCCATAGCTCCAGGGCTCCATAGCTCCAGGGCTCCATAGCTCCATAGCTCCAGGGCTCCATAGCTCCATACCTCCAGAGCTCCATAGCTCCAGCCTGGGTGGCTGGTGGCTCCATAGCTCCATACTTCCATAGCTCCAGTCAGAGAGTTGGCGAAAATTGCACTAAGTGCGAAAGCCCATTCATTTACAACGGCGTGTCCGCCAGGCGGCGACATTTCCCCGTTACCGGTGGCTGCGTGGCGGGTGAGTGACAGAGCTTATCCGAGCGGCTGGAACTCTGCGCCGGCGTGGTCGAGCGTGAGGCCCCGGCCCTTTGGCTGCCTGGTACCTAAAACACTTCCATTGATCCAGCCACGGAGGGTGCTGGCTGGTGGCTCCATAGCTCCATAGCTCCATAGCACCAGAGCTCCATAGCTCCATAGCACCAGAGCTCCATAGCTCCATAGCACCAGAGCTCCATAGCTCCATAGCACCAGAGCTCCATAGCTCCATAGCACCAGAGCTCCATAGCTCCATAGCACCAGAGCTCCATAGCTCCATAGCACCAGAGCTCCATAGCTCCATAGCTCCAGGGCTCCATAGCTCCAGGGCTCCATAGCTCCATAGCTCCAGGGCTCCATAGCTCCAGGGCTCCAGGGCTCCATAGCTCCATAGCTCCAGGGCTCCATAGCTCCATACCTCCAGAGCTCCATAGCTCCAGCCTGGGTGGCTGGTGGCTCCATAGCTCCATACTTCCATAGCTCCAGTCAGAGAGTTGGCGAAAATTGCACTAAGTGCGAAAGCCCATTCATTTACAACGGCGTGTCCGCCAGGCGGCGACATTTCCCCGTTACCGGTGGCTGCGTGGCGGGTGAGTGACAGAGCTTATCCGAGCGGCTGGAACTCTGCGCCGGCGTGGTCGAGCGGGTGGCCTCGGTAGTTGAGGTACCAGGGGTGGGCCGGGGAGCTCCAGGCGGGGCTTGTGAGAGAGTGAAGCCTAACGGCTGGAACTCTGGGCCGGCGTGGATGAGCCACGGAGGGTGCTGGCTGGTGGCTCCATAGCTCCAGAGCTCCAGAGCTCCATACTTCCATAGCTCCATAGCTCCATACTTCCATAGCTCCACACTTCCATAGCTCCATAGCTCCATACTTCCATAGCTCCATAGCTCCATACTTCCATAGCACCAGAGCTCCATAGCTCCATAGCACCAGAGCTCCATAGCTCCATAGCACCAGAGCTCCATAGCTCCATAGCAGCAGAGCTCCATAGCTCCAGAGCTCCATAGCTCCAGAGCTCCATAGCTCCATAGCTCCATACTTCCATAGCTCCAGAGCTCCATGGCTCCATACTTCCATAGCTCCAGCCTGGCTGGCTGGTGGCTCCATAGCTCCATACATCCATAGCTCCATAGCTCCCTACTTCCATAGCTCCATAGCTCCAGAGCTCCAGAGCTCCAGAGCTCCATAGCTCCATAGCTCCATAGCTCCATACTTCCATAGCCCCAGAGCTCCATAGCTCCATAGCTCCATAGCTCCAGAGCTCCAGAGCTCCATACTTCCATAGCTCCAGTCAGAGAGTTGGCGAAAATTGCACTAAGTGCGAAAGCCCATTCATTTACAAGGGCGTGTCCACAAGGCGGCGACATTTCCCCGTTACCGGTGGCTGCGCGGCGGGAGAGTGGCAGAGCTCATCCGAGCGGCTGGAACTCTGCGCCGGCGTGGTCGAGCGGCTGGCC
This sequence comes from Syngnathus leptorhynchus, assembly GCF_054491065.1. Classification (NCBI taxonomy): domain Eukaryota; kingdom Metazoa; phylum Chordata; class Actinopteri; order Syngnathiformes; family Syngnathidae; genus Syngnathus; species Syngnathus leptorhynchus. Next base: position 188,022 of record NW_028232068.1, read on the forward strand.
TCGGTAGTTGAGGTACCAGGGGCGGGCTGGGGAGCTCCAGGCGGGGCTTGTGAGAGAGTGAAGCCGAGCGGCTGGAACTCTGGGCCGGCCTGGTCGAGCGGCTGGCCTCGGTAGTTGAGGTACCAGGGGCGGGCTGGGGAGCTCCAGGCGGGGCTTGTGAGAGAGTGTAGCCGAGCGGCTGGAACTCTGGGCCGGCGTGGTTGAGCAGCATGCCCGCGGAGGTGGCTCTTCCATAGGCACGGAGGGTGCTGGAGCTCCACACTTCCCTAGGCACGGAGGGTGCTGGAGCTCCACACTTCCATAGGCAGGGAGGGTGCTGGAGCTCCACACTTCCATAGGCAGGGAGGGTGCTGGAGCTCCACACTTCCATAGGCAGGGAGGGTGCTGGAGCTCCACACTTCCATAGGCAGGGAGGGTGCTGGAGCTCCACACTTCCATAGGCAGGGAGGGTGCTGGAGCTCCACACTTCCATAGGCAGGGAGGGTGCTGGAGCTCCACACTTCCATAGGCAGGGAGGGTGCTGGAGCTCCACACTTCCATAGGCAGGGAGGGTGCTGGAGCTCCACACTTCCAGCCACGGAGCATGCTGGCACTTCCACCTTGCTTGCTAAGTCGGCGTGATCTTGCCCAAAAAGTCCCTCCTCACCTCCAGCTGGAAGTGGAAAAAAATCCTCCACCTGCTTGGCCGAGGTTCTGGAAGCCAGCAGCTCGCAGAATGTTGCCAAAGTTTCACTGGAAGGAAAAGAAAAGAGAAGACCGAGTGCGCATTTCACCTACCGCTGAATGTCCACAAGAGGGAAGTGTCACTCCGTCGCAGAATCTGCGCCGACGCACTCGGCACCCTTCGAATTTATGGTGCCGGTGCGGGTGTTCTGGGTGCAAAAAGGCCGCCCAAGTGGTAGAAAAAAATCAGACTTCGTCTCTTAGGTCGAAATTAATGCCAAGTTTTGAAATGCGCTGGCAGGGGTGGACCAGGGCCCGTTAGAAGTGCTTAGCCGAGGTCCTGGAAGCCTAACCCGGCGTGATCTTGTGCAAAAAGCCGCTGCTGAGCTCCAGCTGGAAGTGTAAAAAGAACCGGGCTGGTTCAAAAAAAGAACCGGGCGACCCGTTAGAAGTGCTTAGCCGAGGTCCTGGAAGCCTAACCCGGCGTGATCTTGTGCAAAAAGCCGCTGCTGAGCTCCAGCTGGAAGTGGAAAAAGAACCGGGCTGGATCAAAAAAGAACCGGGCGACCCGTTAAAATTGCTTAGCCGAGGTCCTGGAAGCCTAACACGGCGTGATCTTGTGCAAAAAGCCGCTCCCGAGCTCCAGCTGGAAGTGTAAAAAGAACCAGGCTGGATAAAAAAAAAGAACCGGGCTGGATCAAAAAAAGAACCGGGCGACCCGTTAAAATTGCTTAGCCGAGGTCCTGGAAGCCTAACACGGCGTGATCTTGTGCAAAAAGCCGCTCCCGAGCTCCAGCTGGAAGTGTAAAAAGAACCGGGCTGGATAAAAAAAGAACCGGGCTGGATCAAAAAAGAACCGGGCGACCCGTTAAAATTGCTGAGCCGAGGTCCTGGAAGCCTAACACGGCGTGATCTTGTGCAAAAAGCCGCTCCCGAGCTCCAGCTGGAAGTGTAAAAAGAACCGGGCTGGATAAAAAAAGAACCGGGCTGGATCAAAAAAGAACCGGGCGACCCGTTAAAATTGCTGAGCCGAGGTCCTGGAAGCCTAACACGGCGTGATCTTGTGCAAAAAGCCGCTCCCGAGCTCCAGCTGGAAGTGTAAAAAGAACCGGGCTGGATAAAAAAAGAACCGGGCTGGATCAAAAAAGAACCGGGCGACCCGTTAAAATTGCTTAGCCGAGGTCCTGGAAGCCTAACACGGCGTGATCTTGTGCAAAAAGCCGCTCCCGAGCTCCAGCTGGAAGTGTGAAAAGAACCGGGCTGGATAAAAAAAAGAACCGGGCTGGATCAAAAAAGAACCGGGCGACCCGTTAAAATTGCTTAGCCGAGGTCCTGGAAGCCTAACACGGCGTGATCTTGTGCAAAAAGCCGCTCCCGAGCTCCAGCTGGAAGTGTAAAAAGAACCGGGCTGGATAAAAAAAGAACCGGGCTGGATCAAAAAAGAACCGGGCGACCCGTTAAAATTGCTTAGCCGAGGTCCTGGAAGCCTAACACGGCGTGATCTTGTGCAAAAAGCCGCTCCCGAGCTCCAGCTGGAAGTGTAAAAAGAACCGGGCTGGATAAAAAAAGAACCGGGCTGGATCAAAAAAGAACCGGGCGACCCGTTAAAATTGCTTCGCCGAGGTCCTGGAAGCCTAACACGGCGTGATCTTGTGCAAAAAGCCGCTCCCGAGCTCCAGCTGGAAGTGTAAAAAGAACCAGGCTGGATAAAAAAAAGAACCGGGCTGGATCAAAAAAGAACCGGGCGACCCGTTAAAATTGCTTCGCCGAGGTCCTGGAAGCCTAACACGGCGTGATCTTGTCCAAAAAGCCGCTCCAGAGCTCCAGCTGGAAGTGTAAAAAGAACCGGGCTGGATAAAAAAAGAACCGGGCTGGATAAAAAAAAGAACCGGGCGACCCGTTAAAATTGCTTAGCCGAGGTCCTGGAAGCCTAACACGGCGTGATCTTGTGCAAAAAGCCGCTCCCGAGCTCCAGCTGGAAGTGTAAAAAGAACCGGGCTGGATAAAAAAAGAACCGGGCTGGATAAAAAAAAGAACCGGGCGACCCGTTAAAATTGCTTAGCCGAGGTCCTGGAAGCCTAACACGGCGTGATCTTGTGCAAAAAGCCGCTCCCGAGCTCCAGCTGGAAGTGTAAAAAGAACCGGGCTGGATCAAAAAAGAACCGGGCTGGATAAAAAAAAGAACCGGGCGGCCCGTTAAAATTGCTTAGCCGAGGTCCTGGAAGCCTAACCCGGCGTGATCTTGTGCAAAAAGCCGCTCCCGAGCTCCAGCTGGAAGTGTAAAAAGAACCGGGCTGGATAAAAAAAGAACCGGGCTGGATAAAAAAAAGAACCGGGCGACCCGTTAAAATTGCTTAGCCGAGGTCCTGGAAGCCTAACACGGCGTGATCTTGTGCAAAAAGCCGCTCCCGAGCTCCAGCTGGAAGTGTAAAAAGAACCGGGCTGGATCAAAAAAGAACCGGGCTGGATAAAAAAAAAGAACCGGGCGACCCGTTAAAATTGCTTAGCCGAGGTCCTGGAAGCCTAACCCGGCGTGATCTTGTGCAAAAAGCCGCTCCCGAGCTCCAGCTGGAAGTGTAAAAAGAACCGGGCTGGATAAAAAAAGAACCGGGCTGGATCAAAAAAGAACCGGGCGACCCGTTAAAATTGCTTAGCCGAGGTCCTGGAAGCCTAACCCGGCGTGATCTTGTGCAAAAAGCCGCTCCCGAGCTCCAGCTGGAAGTGTAAAAAGAACCGGGCTGGATAAAAAAAAGAACCGGGCTGGATCAAAAAAGAACCGGGCGACCCGTTAAAATTGCTTAGCCGAGGTCCTGGAAGCCTAACACGGCGTGATCTTGTGCAAAAAGCCGCTCCCGAGCTCCAGCTGGAAGTGTAAAAAGAACCGGGCTGGATAAAAAAAGAACCGGGCTGGATCAAAAAAGAACCGGGGGACCCGTTAAAATTGCTTAGCCGAGGTCCTGGAAGCCTAACCCGGCGTGATCTTGTGCAAAAAGCCGCTCCCGAGCTCCAGCTGGAAGTGTAAAAAGAACCGGGCTGGATAAAAAAAAGAACCGGGCTGGATCAAAAAAGAACCGGGCGACCCGTTAAAATTGCTTAGCCGAGGTCCTGGAAGCCTAACACGGCGTGATCTTGTGCAAATAGCCGCTCCCGAGCTCCAGCTGGAAGTGTAAAAAGAACCAGGCTGGATAAAAAAAAGAACCGGGCTGGATCAAAAAAGAACCGGGCGACCCGTTAAAATTGCTTAGCCGAGGTCCTGGAAGCCTAACCCGGCGTGATCTTGTGCAAAAAGCCGCTCCCGAGCTCCAGCTGGAAGTGTAAAAAGAACCGGGCTGGATAAAAAAAGAACCGGGCTGGATCAAAAAAGAACCGGGCGACCCGTTAAAATTGCTTAGCCGAGGTCCTGGAAGCCTAACCCGGCGTGATCTTGTGCAAAAAGCCGCTCCCGAGCTCCAGCTGGAAGTGTAAAAAGAACCGGGCTGGATAAAAAAAAGAACCGGGCTGGATCAAAAAAGAACCGGGCGACCCGTTAAAATTGCTTAGCCGAGGTCCTGGAAGCCTAACACGGCGTGATCTTGTGCAAAAAGCCGCTCCCGAGCTCCAGCTGGAAGTGTAAAAAGAACCGGGCTGGATAAAAAAAGAACCGGGCTGGATCAAAAAAGAACCGGGGGACCCGTTAAAATTGCTTAGCCGAGGTCCTGGAAGCCTAACCCGGCGTGATCTTGTGCAAAAAGCCGCTCCCGAGCTCCAGCTGGAAGTGTAAAAAGAACCGGGCTGGATAAAAAAAAGAACCGGGCTGGATCAAAAAAGAACCGGGCGACCCGTTAAAATTGCTTAGCCGAGGTCCTGGAAGCCTAACACGGCGTGATCTTGTGCAAATAGCCGCTCCCGAGCTCCAGCTGGAAGTGTAAAAAGAACCAGGCTGGATAAAAAAAAGAACCGGGCTGGATCAAAAAAGAACCGGGCGACCCGTTAAAATTGCTTAGCCGAGGTCCTGGAAGCCTAACCCGGCGTGATCTTGTGCAAAAAGCCGCTCCCAAGCTCCAGCTGGAAGTGTAAAAAGAACCGGGCTGGATAAAAAAAAGAACCGGGCTGGATCAAAAAAGAACCGGGCGACCCGTTAAAATTGCTTAGCCGAGGTCCTGGAAGCCTAACACGGCGTGTTCTTGTGCAAAAAGCCGCTCCCGAGCTTCAGCTGGAAGTGTAAAAAGAACCGGGCTGGATAAAAAAAGAACCGGGCTGGATAAAAAAAAGAACCGGGCGACCCGTTAAAATTGCTTAGCCGAGGTCCTGGAAGCCTAACCCGGCGTGATCTTGCCCGAAATTCGGCCTCTATACTTCCATTTTAGGTACCAGGCGCTCATAGTGTGTTGGTCCCACTAGTCAGTGTACTGGTCCCACTCGCTAGTGTACTGGTCCCCCTAGTCAGTGTACTCATCCAGTTACCCCCCGTTTTCCAAAACACCATCGGCACGTATAAGGGGGGGACTCCTGAGAGAGATGAGGTATATGGCAGCGCAACACCAATCCGCTCCGCGCTGGTTCCCATGTCGGCTACGGATGAATAAAACCAGCCTGTCCCCCCTGGAGCTCACGAGACACGGAATTTTTTCTAAGTGCCAACGGCTCTTCCGAGCAAACGTGTCCGCTCCGGCTGGTTCCCCCGTCGGCCTCGAATGACGAAAAATGCCGGTCTCCGCCCGGAGCTCATGACAAACGAAAAATTTTCTAAGTGCCAACGGCACTAGCGAGCGAATGTGTCCGCTCGGCGCTGGTTCCCGGGTCGAACCCGGAAGACGAAAAACGCCGCTCTCCGCCCGGAGCTCATGACAAACGAAAAATTTTCTAAGTGCCAACGGCACTAGCGAGCGAATGTGTCCGCTCGGCGCTGGTTCCCGGGTCGAACCCGGAAGACGAAAAACGCCGCTCTCCGCCCGGAGCTCATGACAAACGAAAAATTTTCTAAGTGCCAACGGCACTAGCGAGCGAATGTGTCCGCTCGGCGCTGGTTCCCGGGTCGAACCCGGAAGACGAAAAACGCCGCTCTCCGCCCGGAGCTCATTACAAACGAAAAATTTTCTAAGTGCCAACGGCACTAGCGAGCGAATGTGTCCGCTCGGCGCTGGTTCCCGGGTCGAACCCGGAAGACGAAAAACGCCGCTCTCCGCCCGGAGCTCATGACAAACGAAAAATTTTCTAAGTGCCAACGGCACTAGCGAGCGAATGTGTCCGCTCGGCGCTGGTTCCCGGGTCGAACCCGGAAGACGAAAAACGCCGCTCTCCGCCCGGAGCTCATGACAAACGAAAAATTTTCTAAGTGCCAACGGCACTAGCGAGCGAATGTGTCCGCTCGGCGCTGGTTCCCGGGTCGAACCCGGAAGACAAAAAACGCCGGTCTCCGCCCGGAGCTCATGACAAACGAAAAATTTTCTAAGTGCCAACGGCACTAGCGAGCGAATGTGTCCGCTCGGCGCTGGTTCCCGGGTCGAACCCGGAAGACGAAAAACGCCGCTCTCCGCCCGGAGCTCATGACAAACGAAAAATTTTCTAAGTGCCAACGGCACTTGCGAGCGAATGTGTCCGCTCGGCGCTGGTTCCCGGGTCGGACCCGGAAGACGAAAAACGCCGGTCTCCGCCCGGAGCTCATGACAAACGAAAAATTTTCTAAGTGCCAACGGCACTAGCGAGCGAATGTGTCCGCTCGGCGCTGGTTCCCGGGTCGGACCCGGAAGACGAAAAACGCCGGTCCTCGCCTGGAGGTCCCAGCAAAATCGGCGAAAAAACGACTAAGTGTCAACTTTCGAAAAAACGACTAAGTGCCCACGGCTCTGCGGGGCTTGTGAGTCCGCCCCGCGCCGGTTCGGTGGTCGGCCTCAAAAAGCAAAAAATCAGCCTCTCTCCCTGGAGCTCACCTCGAGGTACCAGGGGGTGAGGTACCCGGGCTAAGGTGCAGTACCTTTTTTGGTCTTCAGGTGCGCCAGAGTACAATGAAATGGTCCCAGTAGTCAGTGTACTCATCGACTTTCCCCCCGTTTTCCAAAGCACCTCGTTTACGAGTATGGAGGAGATGGTGCTGGTCTCCCCACGGCGTCGGACACGCCGTCCTCGACAGCACAAGGTCGGATAGAAGACCTGGAAAGCGCCGTGGCACGCGCTGGAGGTGGGCACTTTGGCGAAAAAACGACTAAGTGTCAACTTTCGAAAAAACGACTAAGTGTCAACTTTCGAAAAAACGGCTAAGTGTCAACTTTCGAAAAAACGACTAAGTGTCACCTCTCTGAAAAAATGGCAAAGTGTCGCCTCTCTGAAATTTTTCTAAGTGCCCACGGCTCTGCGGGCTCGTGCATCCGAGCCGCGCCGGTTCTGCAACCGGCCTAGAATGACGAAAAATAACGGTCTCCTCCTGGAGCTCACAGCCAATTGTGGCGAAAAAGTGGCAAAGTGCCCACGGCCCTGCCGAGCTTTGGCGTCCGCTCAGCGCCGGTGCCGCAGTCGGCCTCGAATGACGAAAAATGACGGTCTCCTCCTGGAGCTCACAGCCAACTTGGCAAAAAGTTTCTAAGTGCCCACGGCCCTGCCGAGCTTTGGCGTCCGCCCAGCGCCGGTTCCGCAGTCGGCCTCGAATGACGAAAAATAACGGTCTCCTCCTGGAGCTCACAGCCAACTTGGCAAAAAGTTTCTAAGTGCCCACGGCCCTGCCGAGCTTTGGCGTCCGCTCAGCGCCGGTGCCGCAGTCGGCCTCGAATGACGAAAAATGACGGTCTCCTCCTGGAGCTCACAGCCAACTTGGCAAAAAGTTTCTAAGTGCCCACGGCCCTGCCGAGCTTTGGCGTCCGCCCAGCGCCGGTTCCGCAGTCGGCCTCGAATGACGAAAAATAACGGTCTCCTCCTGGAGCTCACAGCCAACTTGGCAAAAAGTTTCTAAGTGCCCACGGCCCTGCCGAGCTTTGGCGTCCGCTCAGCGCCGGTGCCGCAGTCGGCCTCGAATGACGAAAAATGACGGTCTCCTCCTGGAGCTCACAGCCAACTTGGCAAAAAGTTTCTAAGTGCCCACGGCCCTGCCGAGCTTTGGCGTCCGCCCAGCGCCGGTTCCGCAGTCGGCCTCGAATGACGAAAAATAACGGTCTCCTCCTGGAGCTCACAGCCAACTTGGCAAAAAGTTTCTAAGTGCCCACGGCCCTGCCGAGCTTTGGCGTCCGCCCAGCGCCGGTTCCGCAGTCGGCCTCGAATGACGAAAAATAACGGTCTCCTCCTGGAGCTCACAGCCAACTTGGCAAAAAGTTTCTAAGTGCCCACGGCCCTGCCGAGCTTTGGCGTCCGCCCAGCGCCGGTTCCGCAGTCGGCCTCGAATGACGAAAAATAACGGTCTCCTCCTGGAGCTCACAGCCAACTTGGCAAAAAGTTTCTAAGTGCCCACGGCCCTGCCGAGCTTTGGCGTCCGCTCAGCGCCGGTTCCGCAGTCGGCCTCGAATGACGAAAAATGACGGTCTCCTCCTGGAGCTCACAGCCAACTTGGCAAAAAGTTTCTAAGTGCCCACGGCCCTGCCGAGCTTTGGCGTCCGCCCAGCGCCGGTTCCGCAGTCGGCCTCGAATGACGAAAAATAACGGTCTCCTCCTGGAGCTCACAGCCAACTTGGCAAAAAGTTTCTAAGTGCCCACGGCCCTGCCGAGCTTTGGCGTCCGCCCAGCGCCGGTTCCGCAGTCGGCCTCGAATGACGAAAAATAACGGTCTCCTCCTGGAGCTCACAGCCAACTTGGCAAAAAGTTTCTAAGTGCCCACGGCCCTGCCGAGCTTTGGCGTCCGCTCAGCGCCGGTGCCGCAGTCGGCCTCGAATGACGAAAAATGACGGTCTCCTCCTGGAGCTCACAGCCAACTTGGCAAAAAGTTTCTAAGTGCCCACGGCCCTGCCGAGCTTTGGCATCCGCCCAGCGCCGGTTCCGCAGTCGGCCTCGAATGACGAAAAATAACGGTCTCCTCCTGGAGCTCACAGCCAACTTGGCAAAAAGTTTCTAAGTGCCCACGGCCCTGCCGAGCTTTGGCGTCCGCCCAGCGCCGGTTCCGCAGTCGGCCTCGAATGACGAAAAATAACGGTCTCCTCCTGGAGCTCACAGCCAACTTGGCAAAAAGTTTCTAAGTGCCCACGGCCCTGCCGAGCTTTGGCATCCGCCCAGCGCCGGTTCCGCAGTCGGCCTCGAATGACGAAAAATGACGGTCTCCTCCTGGAGCTCACAGCCAACTTGGCAAAAAGTTTCTAAGTGCCCACGGCCCTGCCGAGCTTTGGCGTCCGCCCAGCGCCGGTTCCGCAGTCGGCCTCGAATGACGAAAAATAACGGTCTCCTCCTGGAGCTCACAGCCAACTTGGCAAAAAGTTTCTAAGTGCCCACGGCCCTGCCGAGCTTTGGCGTCCGCTCAGCGCCGGTGCCGCAGTCGGCCTCGAATGACGAAAAATGACGGTCTCCTCCTGGAGCTCACAGCCAACTTGGCAAAAAGTTTCTAAGTGCCCACGGCCCTGCCGAGCTTTGGCGTCCGCCCAGCGCCGGTTCCGCAGTCGGCCTCGAATGACGAAAAATAACGGTCTCCTCCTGGAGCTCACAGCCAACTTGGCAAAAAGTTTCTAAGTGCCCACGGCCCTGCCGAGCTTTGGCGTCCGCCCAGCGCCGGTTCCGCAGTCGGCCTCGAATGACGAAAAATAACGGTCTCCTCCTGGAGCTCACAGCCAACTTGGCAAAAAGTTTCTAAGTGCCCACGGCCCTGCCGAGCTTTGGCGTCCGCCCAGCGCCGGTTCCGCAGTCGGCCTCGAATGACGAAAAATAACGGTCTCCTCCTGGAGCTCACAGCCAACTTGGCAAAAAGTTTCTAAGTGCCCACGGCCCTGCCGAGCTTTGGCGTCCGCCCAGCGCCGGTTCCGCAGTCGGCCTCGAATGACGAAAAATAACGGTCTCCTCCTGGAGCTCACAGCCAACTTGGCAAAAAGTTTCTAAGTGCCCACGGCCCTGCCGAGCTTTGGCGTCCGCCCAGCGCCGGTTCCGCAGTCGGCCTCGAATGACGAAAAATAACGGTCTCCTCCTGGAGCTCACAGCCAACTTGGCAAAAAGTTTCTAAGTGCCCACGGCCCTGCCGAGCTTTGGCGTCCGCCCAGCGCCGGTTCCGCAGTCGGCCTCGAATGACGAAAAATAACGGTCTCCTCCTGGAGCTCACAGCCAACTTGGCAAAAAGTTTCTAAGTGTCACATCTCTGAAAAAACGGCTAAGTGTCGACTTTCGAAAAAACGGCAAAGTGTCACATCTCTGAAAAAACGGCTAAGTGTCGACTTTCGAAAAAACGGCTAAGTGTCAACTTTCGAAAAAACGGCTAAGTGTCGCCTCTCTGAAAAAACGGCAAAGTGTCAACTTTCGAAAAAACGACAGAGTGTCGCCTCTCTGAAAAAACGACTAAGTGTCGACTCTGAGAAAATGGCAAAGTGCCCACGGCTCTGCGGGCTCGTGCATCCGACCCGCGCCGGTTCCCCAGCCGGCCTGAAATAAGGCAAAACCAGCCTCTCCGCCTGGAGCTCAGAGCCAACTTGGCGAATATTTTCTAAGTGCCCACGGCTCTGCGTGGCTACGGCGTCTGCCCAGCGCCGGTTCCTGGGTCGAACCCCGAGGACGAGGAATGCCGGTCTCCGCCTGGAGGTCCCAGCTTAATCGGCGAAAATTTTCTAAGTGCCCACGGCTCTGCCGGGCTCGTGCATCCGACCCGCGCCGGTTCCCCAGCCGGCCTGAAATAAGGCAAAACCAGGCTCTCCCCCTGGAGCTCAGAGCCAATTGTGGCGAAAAAACGACTAAGTGTCAACTTTCGAAAAAACGACTAAGTGTCAACTTTCCAAAAAAACGGCTAAGTGTCGACTTTCGAAAAAACGGCTAAGTGTCAACTTTCGAAAAAACGACTAAGTGTCGCCTCTGAAAAAACGACTAAGTGTCGCCTCTCTGAAAAAACGACTAAGTGCCCACGGCTCTGGGGGGCTTGTGAGTCCGCCCCGCGCCGGTTCGGCGGTCGGCCTCAAAAAGCGAAAAATCAGCCTCTCTCCCTGGAGCTCACCAAAAATTTGTCGAAATTTTTCTAAGTTCTCCTCGAGGTACCAGGGGGTGAGGTACCCGGGCTAAGGTGCAGTACCTTTTTTGGTCTTCAGGTGCGCCAGAGTACAATGAAATGGTCCCAGTAGTCAGTGTACTCATCGACTTTCCCCCCGTTTTCCAAAGCACCCCGTTTACGAGTATGGAGGAGATGGTGCTGGTCTCCCCACGGCGTCGGACACGCCGTCCTCGACAGCACAAGGTCGGATAGAAGACCTGAAAAGCGCCGTGGCACGCGCTGGAGGTGTCACTGTGGCGAAAAAGTGACTAAGTGTCAACTTTCGAAAAAACGGCTAAGTGTCAACTTTCGAAAAAACGGCTAAGTGTCAACTTTCGAAAAAACGGCTAAGTGTCAACTTTCGAAAAAACGACTAAGTGTCGCCTCTCTGAAAAAACGGCAAAGTGTCAACTTTCGAAAAAACGACTAAGTGTCAACTTTCGAAAAAACGACTAAGTGTCACCTCTCTGAAAAAATGGCAAAGTGTCAACTGCGAATGTGGTGGTGCATGGAAGGAAGTGGAGGACGGCCGCCTCCTTAAACACAGGCCGAAGAGGAGCGTCAGGGCCGGCTCCTTAAACACGGACCGAGTGTCGCCCTTAACACAGACCAAGCGGAGGACGGCCGCCTCCCTAAATACAGGCCGAACCGGAGCGCGAGGGCCGCTCCTTAAACACGGACCGAGTGTCGCCCTCAACACAGACCAAGGGGAGGACGGCCGCCTCCTTAAACACAGGCCGGAGAGGAGCGTCAGGGCCAGGCTCCTCAAACATGGACCGAGTGTCGCCCTTAACACAGACCAAGGGGAGGACGGCCGCCTCCTTAAACACAGGCCGGAGAGGAGCGTCAGGGCCAGGCTCCTCAAACATGGACCGAGTGTCGCCCTTAACACAGACCAAGGGGAGGACGGCCGCCTCCTTAAACACAGGCCGGAGAGGAGCGTCAGGGCCAGGCTCCTCAAACATGGACCGAGTGTCGCCCTTAACACAGACCAAGGGGAGGACGGCCGCCTCCTTAAACACAGGCCGGAGAGGAGCGTCAGGGCCAGGCTCCTCAAACATGGACCGAGTGTCGCCCTTAACACGGACCAAGGGGAGGACGGCCGCCTCCTTAAACACAGGCCGGAGAGGAGCGTCAGGGCCAGGCTCCTCAAACATGGACCGAGTGTCGCCCTTAACACGGACCAAGGGGAGGACGGCCGCCTCCTTAAACACAGGCCGGAGAGGAGCGTCAGGGCCAGGCTCCTCAAACATGGACCGAGTGTCGCCCTTAACACAGACCAAGGGGAGGACGGCCGCCTCCTTAAACACAGGCCGGAGAGGAGCGTCAGGGCCAGGCTCCTCAAACATGGACCGAGTGTCGCCCTTAACACGGACCAAGGGGAGGACGGCCGCCTCCTTAAACACAGGCCGGAGAGGAGCGTCAGGGCCAGGCTCCTCAAACATGGACCGAGTGTCGCCCTTAACACGGACCAAGGGGAGGACGGCCGCCTCCTTAAACACAGGCCGGAGAGGAGCGTCAGGGCCAGGCTCCTCAAACATGGACAGAGTGTCGCCCTTAACACAGACCAAGCGGAGGACGGCCGCCTCCCTAAATACAGGCCGAACCGGAGCGCGAGTGTCGCTCCTTAAACACGGACCGAGTGGAGGACGGCCGCCTCCTTAAACACAGGCCGAACAAAATGACACAAAGTGTCAACTGCGAATGTTGTCCATCCAAGGAAGGAGCGTGATGCCCGGCCGGCTCCTTAAACACAGGCCGAGAGTCGCCCCGGACGGTCCGCCTCGCGGCGCCCGTCTGCTCGGATAAAATGACACAAAGTGTCAACTACGAATGTTGTCCATCCAAGGAGGGAGCGTGATGCCCGGCCGGCTCCGAAAACACAGGCCGAGAGTCGCCCCGGACGGTCCGCCTCGCGGCGCCCGTCTGCTCGGATAAAATGACACAAAGTGTCAACTGCGAATGTTGTCCATCCAAGGAAGGAGCGTGATGCCCGGCCGGCTCCTTAAACACAGGCCGAGAGTCGCCCCGGACGGTCCGCCTCGCGGCGCCCGCCCGCTCGGATAAAATGACACAAAGTGTCAACTACGAATGTTGTCCATCCAAGGAAGGAGCGTGATGCCCGGCCGGCTCCTTAAACACAGGCCGAGAGTCGCCCCGGACGGTCGCCTCGCGGCGCCCGTCTGCTCGGATAAAATGACACAAAGTGTCAACTACGAATGTTGTCCATCCAAGGAGGGAGCGTGATGCCCGGCCGGCTCCGAAAACACAGGCCGAGAGTCGCCCCGGACGGTCCGCCTCGCGGCGCCCGTCTGCTCGGATAAAATGACACAAAGTGTCAACTGCGAATGTTGTCCATCCAAGGAAGGAGCGTGATGCCCGGCCGGCTCCTTAAACACAGGCCGAGAGTCGCCCCGGACGGTCCGCCTCGCGGCGCCCGCCCGCTCGGATAAAATGACACAAAGTGTCAACTACGAATGTTGTCCATCCAAGGAAGGAGCGTGATGCCCGGCCGGCTCCTTAAACACAGGCCGAGAGTCGCCCCGGACGGTCGCCTCGCGGCGCCCGTCTGCTCGGATAAAATGACACAAAGTGTCAACTACGAATGTTGTCCATCCAAGGAGGGAGCGTGATGCCCGGCCGGCTCCGAAAACACAGGCCGAGAGTCGCCCCGGACGGTCCGCCTCGCGGCGCCCGTCTGCTCGGATAAAATGACACAAAGTGTCAACTGCGAATGTTGTCCATCCAAGGAAGGAGCGTGATGCCCGGCCGGCTCCTTAAACACAGGCCGAGAGTCGCCCCGGACGGTCCGCCTCGCGGCGCCCGCCCGCTCGGATAAAATGACACAAAGTGTCAACTACGAATGTTGTCCATCCAAGGAGGGAGCGTGATGCCCGGCCGGCTCCGAAAACACAGGCCGAGAGTCGCCCCGGACGGTCCGCCTCGCGGCGCCCGCCCGCTCGGATAAAATGACACAAAGTGTCAACTACGAATGTTGTCCATCCAAGGAGGGAGCGTGAGGCCCGGCCGGCTCCGAAAACACAGGCCGAGAGTCGCCCCGGACGGTCCGCCTCTCGAGGCGCCCGCCCGCTCGGATAAAATGACACAAAGTGTCAACTACGAATGTTGTCCATCCAAGGAGGGAGCGTGATGCCCGGCCGGCTCCGAAAACACAGGCCGAGATTCGACCCCGGACGGGCCGTCTTCTCCCGGCGCCCGCCCGCGTACGCCCCCCATCCCCGGTCGCCCGTCTGCTCCCGGCGGGCCTCCGAGTACCCCCTCACCCAACTGACCGACTGGCACTCATGACCCGCCTTGGTAGGGCCCCCATCGGCCTCGGCTCGTCCGACGTCGGGTGGACGGTTCCTACCCACTGCGGGTCGCACTCTAGCGCCCCGGCCGCCGCGTGAGCGTGCGCTCCCCGCGCCGCCCCGCAGGCCCCGGCGCGACCGTACTGCGGCGAGACCGAGACGACCCGGTTTGGCATCCATCCCACCTAGCCACGATCCACGGAGGCCGAGCGAGCGGCTGAGTGTCGGGCGCCGCGCGTGCGAGCGTCCGCCGGCCGCGCCGGTCCTTCCGCGAATGTCGTTTCTCAAACCCTCCGGCTTGATAGCGGCGGCACCACGGGAAGCCGTCCACACACACCGTCCGACCTCTATCCGAAAAGCCTTCCCGACCAACCGCGGTCGCGGGGGCGTCTGTCGC
>NW_028232068.1:212500-230000 GCF_054491065.1 Syngnathus leptorhynchus
GCACCCGCCGAAGGCGGGTGCCGAGTTCACTGGCCCCAAGCGACGGCGGTCACCGAGGCACCCGCCGAAGGCGGGTGCCGAGTTCACCGGCCCCGAGCACCAGCGGTCAGCCACGGAGGGTGCTGGATCATCCATACTTCCATAGCTCCAGAGCTCCATAGCCCCGGAGCTCCATAGCTCCATAGCCCCGGAGCTCCATAGCTCCATAGCCCCGGAGCTCCATAGCCCCGGAGCTCCATAGCCCCGGAGCTCCATAGCCCCGGAGCTCCATAGCCCCGGAGCTCCATAGCCCCAGAGCTCCATACTTCCATAGCCCCAGAGCTCCATAGCTCCATACTTCCATAGCTCCAGCCGCGGAGGGTGCTGGCTGGTGGCTCCATAGCTCCATACTTCCATACTTGCAGCCACGGAGTTGGCTAAAATTGCACTAAGTGCGAAAGCCCATTCATTTACAACGGCGTGTCCGCCAGGCGGCGACATTTCCCCGTTACCGGTGGCTGCGCGGCGGGTGAGTGACAGAGCTTATCCGAGCGGCTGGAACTCTGCGCCGGCGTGGTCGAGCGTGAGGCCCCGGCCCTTTGGCTGCCTGGTACCTAAAACACTTCCATTGATCCAGCCACGGAGGGTGCTGGCTGGTGGCTCCATAGCTCCATAGCTCCATAGCACCAGAGCTCCATAGCTCCATAGCACCAGAGCTCCATAGCTCCATAGCACCAGAGCTCCATAGCTCCATAGCACCAGAGCTCCATAGCTCCATAGCACCAGAGCTCCATAGCTCCATAGCACCAGAGCTCCATAGCTCCATAGCTCCAGGGCTCCATAGCTCCATAGCACCAGAGCTCCATAGCTCCATAGCACCAGAGCTCCATAGCTCCATAGCACCAGAGCTCCATAGCTCCATAGCTCCAGGGCTCCATAGCTCCAGGGCTCCATAGCTCCATAGCTCCAGGGCTCCATAGCTCCATACCTCCAGAGCTCCATAGCTCCAGCCTGGGTGGCTGGTGGCTCCATAGCTCCATACTTCCATAGCTCCAGTCAGAGAGTTGGCGAAAATTGCACTAAGTGCGAAAGCCCATTCATTTACAACGGCGTGTCCGCCAGGCGGCGACATTTCCCCGTTACCGGTGGCTGCGTGGCGGGTGAGTGACAGAGCTTATCCGAGCGGCTGGAACTCTGCGCCGGCGTGGTCGAGCGTGAGGCCCCGGCCCTTTGGCTGCCTGGTACCTAAAACACTTCCATTGATCCAGCCACGGAGGGTGCTGGCTGGTGGCTCCATAGCTCCATAGCTCCATAGCACCAGAGCTCCATAGCTCCATAGCACCAGAGCTCCATAGCTCCATAGCACCAGAGCTCCATAGCTCCATAGCACCAGAGCTCCATAGCTCCATAGCACCAGAGCTCCATAGCTCCATAGCACCAGAGCTCCATAGCTCCATAGCACCAGAGCTCCATAGCTCCATAGCACCAGAGCTCCATAGCTCCATAGCACCAGAGCTCCATAGCTCCATAGCACCAGAGCTCCATAGCTCCATAGCTCCAGCCTGGGTGGCTGGTGGCTCCATAGCTCCATACTTCCATAGCTCCAGTCAGAGAGTGTGCTAAAATTGCACTAAGTGCGAAAGCCCATTCATTTACAACGGCGTGTCCACAAGGCGGCGACATTTCCCCGTTACCGGTGGCTGCGCGGCGGGTGAGTGACAGAGCTTATCCGAGCGGCTGGAACTCTGCGCCGGCGTGGTCGAGCGTGAGGCCTCGGCCCTTTGGCTGCCTGGTACCTAAAACACTTCCATTGATCCAGCCACGGAGGGTGCTGGCTGGTGGCTCCATAGCTCCATACCTCCAGAGCTCCAGAGCTCCATAGCACCAGAGCTCCATAGCTCCATAGCACCAGAGCTCCATAGCACCAGAGCTCCATAGCTCCATAGCACCAGAGCTCCATAGCTCCATAGCACCAGAGCTCCATAGCTCCATAGCACCAGAGCTCCATAGCTCCATAGCTCCATAGCACCAGAGCTCCATAGCTCCATAGCACCAGAGCTCCATAGCTCCATAGCACCAGAGCTCCATAGCTCCATAGCACCAGAGCTCCATAGCTCCATAGCACCAGAGCTCCATAGCTCCATAGCACCAGAGCTCCATAGCTCCAGAGCTCCATAGCTCCAGCCTGGGTGGCTGGTGGCTCCATAGCTCCATACTTCCATAGCTCTAAGTCAGAGAGTTGGCGAAAATTGCACTAAGTGCGAAAGCCCATTCATTTACAACGGCGTGTCCACAAGGCGGCGACATTTCCCCGTTACCGGTGGCTGCGCGGCGGGAGAGTGACAGAGCTCATCCGAGCGGCTGGAACTCTGCGCCGGCGTGGTCGAGCGTGAGGCCTCGGCACTTTGGCCGCCTGGTACCTAAACACTTCCATTGATCCAGCCACGGAGGGTGCTGGCTGGTGGCTCCATACCTCCATAGCTCCATACCTCCAGAGCTCCAGAGCTCCATAGCACCAGAGCTCCATAGCTCCATAGCACCAGAGCTCCATAGCACCAGAGCTCCATAGCTCCATAGCACCAGAGCTCCATAGCTCCATAGCACCAGAGCTCCATAGCTCCATAGCACCAGAGCTCCATAGCACCAGAGCTCCATAGCTCCATAGCACCAGAGCTCCATAGCTCCATAGCACCAGCTCCATAGCTCCATAGCACCAGAGCTCCATAGCTCCATAGCACCAGAGCTCCATAGCTCCATAGCACCAGAGCTCCATAGCTCCATAGCACCAGAGCTCCATAGCTCCATAGCACCAGAGCTCCATAGCACCAGAGCTCCATAGCTCCATAGCACCAGAGCTCCATAGCTCCATAGCACCAGCTCCATAGCTCCATAGCACCAGAGCTCCATAGCTCCATACCTCCAGAGCTCCATAGCTCCATACTTCCAGAGCTCCATAGCTCCATAGCACCAGAGCTCCATAGCTCCAGAGCTCCATAGCTCCAGCCTGGGTGGCTGGTGGCTCCATAGCTCCATACTTCCATAGCTCTAAGTCAGAGAGTTGGCGAAAATTGCACTAAGTGCGAAAGCCCATTCATTTACAACGGCGTGTCCACAAGGCGGCGACATTTCCCCGTTACCGGTGGCTGCGCGGCGGGAGAGTGACAGAGCTCATCCGAGCGGCTGGAACTCTGCGCCGGCGTGGTCGAGCGTGAGGCCTCGGCACTTTGGCCGCCTGGTACCTAAACACTTCCATTGATCCAGCCACGGAGGGTGCTGGCTGGTGGCTCCATAGCTCCATAGCTCCATACCTCCAGAGCTCCAGAGCTCCATAGCACCAGAGCTCCATAGCTCCATAGCACCAGAGCTCCATAGCACCAGAGCTCCATAGCTCCATAGCACCAGAGCTCCATAGCTCCATAGCACCAGAGCTCCATAGCTCCATAGCACCAGAGCTCCATAGCACCAGAGCTCCATAGCTCCATAGCACCAGAGCTCCATAGCTCCATAGCACCAGCTCCATAGCTCCATAGCACCAGAGCTCCATAGCTCCATAGCACCAGAGCTCCATAGCTCCATAGCACCAGAGCTCCATAGCTCCATAGCACCAGAGCTCCATAGCTCCATAGCACCAGAGCTCCATAGCTCCATAGCTCCAGGGCTCCATAGCTCCAGGGCTCCAGGGCTCCATAGCTCCAGGGCTCCATAGCTCCAGGGCTCCAGGGCTCCATAGCTCCATACCTCCAGAGCTCCATAGCTCCATACTTCCAGAGCTCCATAGCTCCATAGCACCAGAGCTCCAGAGCTCCATAGCTCCATAGCACCAGAGCTCCATAGCACCAGAGCTCCATAGCTCCAGCCTGGGTGGCTGGTGGCTCCATAGCTCCATACTTCCATAGCTCCAGTCAGAGAGTTGGCGAAAATTGCACTAAGTGCGAAAGCCCATTCATTTACAAGGGCGTGTCCACAAGGCGGCGACATTTCCCCGTTACCGGTGGCTGCGCGGCAGGAGAGTGACAGAGCTTATCCGAGCGGCTGGAACTCTGCGCCGGCGTGGTCGAACGGCTGGCCTCGGTAGTTGAGGTACCAGGGGTGGGCCGGGGAGCTCCAGGCGGGTCTTGTGAGAGAGTGAAGCCGAGCGGCTGGAACTCTGGGCCGGCCTGGTCGAGCGGCTGGCCTCGGTAGTTGAGGTACCAGGGGCGGGCTGGGGAGCTCCAGGCGGGGCTTGTGAGAGAGTGAAGCCGAGCGGCTGGAACTCTGGGCCGGCGTGGTTGAGCCACGGAGGGTGCTGGCTGGTGGCTCCATAGCTCCATAGCTCCATAGCTCCATAGCTCCATACTTCCATAGCTCCATACTTCCATAGCTCCAGACTTCCATAGCTCCATAGCTCCATAGCTCCATAGCTCCATAGCTCCATAGCACCAGAGCTCCAGAGCTCCATAGCACCAGAGCTCCAGAGCTCCATAGCTCCATAGCTCCATAGCCCCAGAGCTCCATAGCTCCATAGCTCCATAGCTCCAGAGCTCCATACTTCCATAGCTCCAGAGCTCCAGCCTGTCTGGTGGCTCCATAGCTCCATAGCTCCATACTTGCAGCCACGGAGCTGGCGAAAATTGCACTAAGTGCGAAAGCCCATTCATTTACAACGGCGTGTCCACAAGGCGGCGACATTTCCCCGTTACCGGTGGCTGCTTAGCGGGAGAGTGACAGAGCTTATCCGAGCGGCTGGAACTCTGGGCCGGCCTGGTCGAGCGGCTGGCCTCGGTAGTTGAGGTACCAGGGGCGGGCTGGGGAGCTCCAGGCGGGGCTTGTGAGAGAGTGTAGCCGAGCGGCTGGAACTCTGGGCCGGCGTGGTTGAGCAGCATGCCCGCGGAGGTGGCTCTTCCATAGGCACGGAGGGTGCTGGAGCTCCACACTTCCCTAGGCAGGGAGGGTGCTGGAGCTCCACACTTCCATAGGCAGGGAGGGTGCTGGAGCTCCACACTTCCATAGGCAGGGAGGGTGCTGGAGCTCCACACTTCCATAGGCAGGGAGGGTGCTGGAGCTCCACACTTCCATAGGCAGGGAGGGTGCTGGAGCTCCACACTTCCATAGGCAGGGAGGGTGCTGGAGCTCCACACTTCCATAGGCAGGGAGGGTGCTGGAGCTCCACACTTCCATAGGCAGGGAGGGTGCTGGAGCTCCACACTTCCATAGGCAGGGAGGGTGCTGGAGCTCCACACTTCCATAGGCAGGGAGGGTGCTGGAGCTCCACACTTCCATAGGCAGGGAGGGTGCTGGAGCTCCACACTTCCCTAGGCAGGGAGGGTGCTGGAGCTCCACACTTCCATAGGCAGGGAGGGTGCTGGAGCTCCACACTTCCATAGGCAGGGAGGGTGCTGGAGCTCCACACTTCCATAGGCAGGGAGGGTGCTGGAGCTCCACACTTCCATAGGCAGGGAGGGTGCTGGAGCTCCACACTTCCATAGGCAGGGAGGGTGCTGGAGCTCCACACTTCCATAGGCAGGGAGGGTGCTGGAGCTCCACACTTCCATAGGCAGGGAGGGTGCTGGAGCTCCACACTTCCATAGGCAGGGAGGGTGCTGGAGCTCCACACTTCCATAGGCAGGGAGGGTGCTGGAGCTCCACACTTCCATAGGCAGGGAGGGTGCTGGAGCTCCACACTTCCATAGGCAGGGAGGGTGCTGGAGCTCCACACTTCCATAGGCAGGGAGGGTGCTGGAGCTCCACACTTCCATAGGCAGGGAGGGTGCTGGAGCTCCACACTTCCATAGGCAGGGAGGGTGCTGGAGCTCCACACTTCCATAGGCAGGGAGGGTGCTGGAGCTCCACATCCACACTTCCAGCCACTGCATGCTGGCACTTCCACCTTGCTTGCTAAGTCGGCGTGATCTTGCCCAAAAAGTCCCTCCTCACCTCCAGCTGGAAGTGGAAAAAAATCCTCCACCTGCTTGGCCGAGGTTCTGGAAGCCAGCAGCTCGCAGAATGTTGCCAAAGTTTCACTGGAAGGAAAAGAAAAGAGAAGACCGAGTGCGCATTTCACCTACCGCCGAATGTCCACAAGAGGGAAGTGTCACTCCGTCGCAGAATCTGCGCCGACGCACTCGGCACCCTTCGAATTTATGGTGCCGGTGCGGGTGTTCTGGGTGCAAAAAGGCCGCCCAAGTGGTAGAAAAAAATCAGACTTCGTCTCTTAGGTCGAAATTAATGCCAAGTTTTGAAATGCGCTGGCAGGGGTGGACCAGGGCCCGTTAGAAGTGCTTAGCCGAGGTCCTGGAAGCCTAACCCGGCGTGATCTTGTGCAAAAAGCCGCTGCTGAGCTCCAGCTGGAAGTGTAAAAAGAACCGGGCTGGATCAAAAAAAGAACCGGGCGGCCCGTTAAAATTGCTTAGCCGAGGTCCTGGAACCCTAACCCGGCGTGATCTTGTGCAAAAAGCCGCTGCTGAGCTCCAGCTGGAAGTGTAAAAAGAACCGGGCTGGATCAAAAAAAGAACCGGGCGGCCCGTTAAAATTGCTTAGCCGGGGCTCTGGAAGCCTAACACGGCGTGTTCTTGTGCAAAAAGCCGCTCCCGAGCTCCAGCTGGAAGTGTAAAAAGAACCAGGCTGGATAAAAAAAAGAACCGGGCTGGATCAAAAAAGAACCGGGCGACCCGTTAAAATTGCTTAGCCGAGGTCCTGGAAGCCTAACACGGCGTGATCTTGTGCAAAAAGCCGCTCCCGAGCTCCAGCTGGAAGTGTAAAAAGAACCGGGCTGGATAAAAAAAGAACCGGGCTGGATAAAAAAAAGAACCGGGCGACCCGTTAAAATTGCTTAGCCGAGGTCCTGGAAGCCTAACACGGCGTGATCTTGTGCAAAAAGCCGCTCCCGAGCTCCAGCTGGAAGTGTAAAAAGAACCGGGCTGGTTCAAAAAAAAAGAACCGGGCGACCCGTTAGAAGTGCTTAGCCGAGGTCCTGGAAGCCTAACCCGGCGTGATCTTGTGCAAAAAGCCGCTGCTGAGCTCCAGCTGGAAGTTTAAAAAGAACCGGGCTGGATAAAAAAAAAGAACCGGGCGACCCGTTAAAATTGCTTAGCCGAGGTCCTGGTAGCCTAACACGGCGTGATCTTGTGCAAAAAGCCGCTCCCGAGCTCCAGCTGGAAGTGTAAAAAGAACCAGGCTGGATAAAAAAAAGAACCGGGCTGGATCAAAAAAGAACCGGGCGACCCGTTAAAATTGCTTAGCCGAGGTCCTGGAAGCCTAACACGGCGTGATCTTGTGCAAAAAGCCGCTCCCGAGCTCCAGCTGGAAGTGTAAAAAGAACCGGGCTGGATAAAAAAAGAACCGGGCTGGATCAAAAAAGAACCGGGGGACCCGTTAAAATTGCTTAGCCGAGGTCCTGGAAGCCTAACCCGGCGTGATCTTGTGCAAAAAGCCGCTCCCGAGCTCCAGCTGGAAGTGTAAAAAGAACCGGGCTGGATAAAAAAAGAACCGGGCTGGATCAAAAAAGAACCGGGCGACCCGTTAAAATTGCTTAGCCGAGGTCCTGGAAGCCTAACACGGCGTGTTCTTGTGCAAAAAGCCGCTCCCGAGCTCCAGCTGGAAGTGTAAAAAGAACCAGGCTGGATAAAAAAAAGAACCGGGCTGGATCAAAAAAGAACCGGGCGACCCGTTAAAATTGCTTAGCCGAGGTCCTGGAAGCCTAACACGGCGTGATCTTGTGCAAAAAGCCGCTCCCGAGCTCCAGCTGGAAGTGTAAAAAGAACCAGGCTGGATAAAAAAAAGAACCGGGCTGGATCAAAAAAGAACCGGGCGACCCGTTAAAATTGCTTAGCCGAGGTCCTGGAAGCCTAACACGGCGTGATCTTGTGCAAAAAGCCGCTCCCGAGCTCCAGCTGGAAGTGTAAAAAGAACCAGGCTGGATAAAAAAAAGAACCGGGCTGGATCAAAAAAGAACCGGGCGACCCGTTAAAATTGCTTAGCCGAGGTCCTGGAAGCCTAACACGGCGTGATCTTGTGCAAAAAGCCGCTCCAGAGCTCCAGCTGGAAGTGTAAAAAGAACCGGGCTGGATAAAAAAAGAACCGGGCTGGATAAAAAAAAGAACCGGGCGACCCGTTAAAATTGCTTAGCCGAGGTCCTGGAAGCCTAACACGGCGTGTTCTTGTGCAAAAAGCCGCTCCCGAGCTCCAGCTGGAAGTGTAAAAAGAACCAGGCTGGATAAAAAAAAGAACCGGGCTGGATCAAAAAAGAACCGGGCGACCCGTTAAAATTGCTTAGCCGAGGTCCTGGAAGCCTAACACGGCGTGATCTTGTGCAAAAAGCCGCTCCCGAGCTCCAGCTGGAAGTGTAAAAAGAACCAGGCTGGATAAAAAAAAGAACCGGGCTGGATCAAAAAAGAACCGGGCGACCCGTTAAAATTGCTTAGCCGAGGTCCTGGAAGCCTAACACGGCGTGATCTTGTGCAAAAAGCCGCTCCCGAGCTCCAGCTGGAAGTGTAAAAAGAACCGGGCTGGATAAAAAAAAGAACCGGGCTGGATCAAAAAAGAACCGGGCGACCCGTTAAAATTGCTTAGCCGAGGTCCTGGAAGCCTAACACGGCGTGATCTTGTGCAAAAAGCCGCTCCCGAGCTCCAGCTGGAAGTGTAAAAAGAACCAGGCTGGATAAAAAAAAGAACCGGGCTGGATCAAAAAAGAACCGGGCGACCCGTTAAAATTGCTTAGCCGAGGTCCTGGAAGCCTAACACGGCGTGATCTTGTGCAAAAAGCCGCTCCAGAGCTCCAGCTGGAAGTGTAAAAAGAACCGGGCTGGATAAAAAAAGAACCGGGCTGGATAAAAAAAAGAACCGGGCGACCCGTTAAAATTGCTTAGCCGAGGTCCTGGAAGCCTAACACGGCGTGTTCTTGTGCAAAAAGCCGCTCCCGAGCTCCAGCTGGAAGTGTAAAAAGAACCAGGCTGGATAAAAAAAAGAACCGGGCTGGATCAAAAAAGAACCGGGCGACCCGTTAAAATTGCTTAGCCGAGGTCCTGGAAGCCTAACACGGCGTGTTGTTGTGCAAAAAGCCGCTCCCGAGCTCCAGCTGGAAGTGTAAAAAGAACCAGGCTGGATAAAAAAAAGAACCGGGCTGGATCAAAAAAGAACCGGGCGACCCGTTAAAATTGCTGAGCCGAGGTCCTGGAAGCCTAACACGGCGTGATCTTGTGCAAAAAGCCGCTCCCGAGCTCCAGCTGGAAGTGTGAAAAGAACCGGGCTGGATAAAAAAAAGAACCGGGCTGGATCAAAAAAGAACCGGGCGACCCGTTAAAATTGCTTAGCCGAGGTCCTGGAAGCCTAACACGGCGTGTTCTTGTGCAAAAAGCCGCTCCCGAGCTCCAGCTGGAAGTGTAAAAAGAACCAGGCTGGATAAAAAAGAAGAACCGGGCTGGATCAAAAAAGAACCGGGCGACCCGTTAAAATTGCTTAGCCGAGGTCCTGGAAGCCTAACACGGCGTGATCTTGTGCAAAAAGCCGCTCCCGAGCTCCAGCTGGAAGTGTAAAAAGAACCGGGCTGGATAAAAAAAGAACCGGGCTGGATAAAAAAAAGAACCGGGCGACCCGTTAAAATTGCTTAGCCGAGGTCCTGGAAGCCTAACACGGCGTGTTCTTGTGCAAAAAGCCGCTCCCGAGCTCCAGCTGGAAGTGTAAAAAGAACCAGGCTGGATAAAAAAAAGAACCGGGCTGGATCAAAAAAGAACCGGGCGACCCGTTAAAATTGCTTAGCCGAGGTCCTGGAAGCCTAACACGGCGTGATCTTGTGCAAAAAGCCGCTCCCGAGCTCCAGCTGGAAGTGTAAAAAGAACCAGGCTGGATAAAAAAAAGAACCGGGCTGGATCAAAAAAGAACCGGGCGACCCGTTAAAATTGCTTAGCCGAGGTCCTGGAAGCCTAACACGGCGTGATCTTGTGCAAAAAGCCGCTCCCGAGCTCCAGCTGGAAGTGTAAAAAGAACCGGGCTGGATAAAAAAAAGAACCGGGCTGGATAAAAAAAGAACCGGGCGACCCGTTAAAATTGCTTAGCCGAGGTCCTGGAAGCCTAACCCGGCGTGATCTTGCCCGAAATTCGGCCTCTATACTTCCATTTTAGGTACCAGGCGCTCATAGTGTGTTGGTCCCACTAGTCAGTGTACTGGTCCCACTCGCTAGTGTACTGGTCCCCCTAGTCAGTGTACTCATCCAGTTACCCCCCGTTTTCCAAAACACCATCGGCACGTATAAGGGGGGGACTCCTGAGAGAGATGAGGTATATGCCAGCGCAACACCAATCCGCTCCGCGCTGGTTCCCATGTCGGCTACGGATGAATAAAACCAGCCTGTCCCCCCTGGAGCTCACGAGACACGGAATTTTTTCTAAGTGCCAACGGCTCTTCCGAGCAAACGTGTCCGCTCCGGCTGGTTCCCCCGTCGGCCTCGAATGACGAAAAATGCCGGTCTCCGCCCGGAGCTCATGACAAACGAAAAATTTTCTAAGTGCCAACGGCACTAGCGAGCGAATGTGTCCGCTCGGCGCTGGTTCCCGGGTCGAACCCGGAAGACGAAAAACGCCGGTCTCCGCCCGGAGCTCATGACAAACGAAAAATTTTCTAAGTGCCAACGGCACTAGCGAGCGAATGTGTCCGCTCGGCGCTGGTTCCCGGGTCGAACCCGGAAGACGAAAAACGCCGGTCCTCGCCCGGAGCTCATGACAAACGAAAAATTTTCTAAGTGCCAACGGCACTTGCGAGCGAATGTGTCCGCTCGGCGCTGGTTCCCGGGTCGAACCCGGAAGACGAAAAACGCCGGTCTCCGCCCGGAGCTCATGACAAACGAAAAATTTTCTAAGTGCCAACGGCACTAGCGAGCGAATGTGTCCGCTCGGCGCTGGTTCCCGGGTCGAACCCGGAAGACGAAAAACGCCGGTCTCCGCCCGGAGCTCATGACAAACGAAAAATTTTCTAAGTGCCAACGGCACTAGCGAGCGAATGTGTCCGCTCGGCGCTGGTTCCCGGGTCGAACCCGGAAGACGAAAAACGCCGGTCCTCGCCCGGAGCTCATGACAAACGAAAAATTTTCTAAGTGCCAACGGCACTTGCGAGCGAATGTGTCCGCTCGGCGCTGGTTCCCGGGTCGAACCCGGAAGACGAAAAACGCCGGTCTCCGCCCGGAGCTCATGACAAACGAAAAATTTTCTAAGTGCCAACGGCACTAGCGAGCGAATGTGTCCGCTCGGCGCTGGTTCCCGGGTCGAACCCGGAAGACGAAAAACGCCGCTCTCCGCCCGGAGCTCATGACAAACGAAAAATTTTCTAAGTGCCAACGGCACTAGCGAGCGAATGTGTCCGCTCGGCGCTGGTTCCCGGGTCGAACCCGGAAGACGAAAAACGCCGCTCTCCGCCCGGAGCTCATGACAAACGAAAAATTTTCTAAGTGCCAACGGCACTAGCGAGCGAATGTGTCCGCTCGGCGCTGGTTCCCGGGTCGAACCCGGAAGACGAAAAACGCCGGTCTCCGCCCGGAGCTCATGACAAACGAAAAATTTTCTAAGTGCCAACGGCACTAGCGAGCGAATGTGTCCGCTCGGCGCTGGTTCCCGGGTCGGACCCGGAAGACGAAAAACGCCGGTCCTCGCCTGGAGGTCCCAGCAAAATCGGCGAAAAAACGACTAAGTGTCAACTTTCGAAAAAACGGCTAAGTGTCGACTTTCGAAAAAACGGCTAAGTGTCAACTTTCGAAAAAACGGCTAAGTGTCAACTTTCGAAAAAACGACTAAGTGCCCACGGCTCTGCGGGGCTTGTGAGTCCGCCCCGCGCCGGTTCGGCGGTCGGCCTCAAAAAGCAAAAAATCAGCCTCTCTCCCTGGAGCTCACCAAAAATTTGTCGAAATTTTTCTAAGTTCTCCTCGAGGTACCAGGGGGTGAGGTACCCGGGCTAAGGTGCAGTACCTTTTTTGGTCTTCAGGTGCGCCAGAGTACAATGAAATGGTCCCAGTAGTCAGTGTACTCATCGACTTTCCCCCCGTTTTCCAAAGCACCTCGTTTACGAGTATGGAGGAGATGGTGCTGGTCTCCCCACGGCGTCGGACACGCCGTCCTCGACAGCACAAGGTCGGATAGAAGACCTGGAAAGCGCCGTGGCACGCGCTGGAGGTGGGCACTTTGGCGAAAAAACGACTAAGTGTCAACTTTCGAAAAAACGACTAAGTGTCAACTTTCGAAAAAACGGCTAAGTGTCAACTTTCGAAAAAACGACTAAGTGTCACCTCTCTGAAAAAATGGCAAAGTGTCGCCTCTCTGAAAATTTTCTAAGTGCCCACGGCTCTGCGGGCTCGTGCATCCGAGCCGCGCCGGTTCTGCAACCGGCCTAGAATGACGAAAAATAACGGTCTCCTCCTGGAGCTCACAGCCAATTGTGGCGAAAAAGTGGCAAAGTGCCCACGGCTCTGCGGGCTCGTGCATCCGACCCGCGCCGGTTCTGCAGCCGGCCTAGAATGACGAAAAATAACGGTCTCCTCCTGGAGCTCACAGCCAACTTGGCAAAAAGTTTCTAAGTGCCCACGGCCCTGCCGAGCTTTGGCGTCCGCCCAGCGCCGGTTCCGCAGTCGGCCTCGAATGACGAAAAATAACGGTCTCCTCCTGGAGCTCACAGCCAACTTGGCAAAAAGTTTCTAAGTGCCCACGGCCCTGCCGAGCTTTGGCGTCCGCCCAGCGCCGGTTCCGCAGTCGGCCTCGAATGACGAAAAATAACGGTCTCCTCCTGGAGCTCACAGCCAACTTGGCAAAAAGTTTCTAAGTGCCCACGGCCCTGCCGAGCTTTGGCGTCCGCCCAGCGCCGGTTCCGCAGTCGGCCTCGAATGACGAAAAATAACGGTCTCCTCCTGGAGCTCACAGCCAACTTGGCAAAAAGTTTCTAAGTGCCCACGGCCCTGCCGAGCTTTGGCGTCCGCCCAGCGCCGGTTCCGCAGTCGGCCTCGAATGACGAAAAATAACGGTCTCCTCCTGGAGCTCACAGCCAACTTGGCAAAAAGTTTCTAAGTGCCCACGGCCCTGCCGAGCTTTGGCGTCCGCCCAGCGCCGGTTCCGCAGTCGGCCTCGAATGACGAAAAATAACGGTCTCCTCCTGGAGCTCACAGCCAACTTGGCAAAAAGTTTCTAAGTGCCCACGGCCCTGCCGAGCTTTGGCGTCCGCCCAGCGCCGGTTCCGCAGTCGGCCTCGAATGACGAAAAATAACGGTCTCCTCCTGGAGCTCACAGCCAACTTGGCAAAAAGTTTCTAAGTGCCCACGGCCCTGCCGAGCTTTGGCGTCCGCCCAGCGCCGGTTCCGCAGTCGGCCTCGAATGACGAAAAATAACGGTCTCCTCCTGGAGCTCACAGCCAACTTGGCAAAAAGTTTCTAAGTGTCACATCTCTGAAAAAACGGCTAAGTGTCGACTTTCGAAAAAACGGCAAAGTGTCACATCTCTGAAAAAACGGCTAAGTGTCGACTTTCGAAAAAACGGCTAAGTGTCAACTTTCGAAAAAACGGCTAAGTGTCGCCTCTCTGAAAAAACGGCAAAGTGTCAACTTTCGAAAAAACGACAGAGTGTCGCCTCTCTGAAAAAACGACTAAGTGTCGACTCTGAGAAAATGGCAAAGTGCCCACGGCTCTGCGGGCTCGTGCATCCGACCCGCGCCGGTTCCCCAGCCGGCCTGAAATAAGGCAAAACCAGCCTCTCCGCCTGGAGCTCAGAGCCAACTTGGCGAATATTTTCTAAGTGCCCACGGCTCTGCGTGGCTACGGCGTCTGCCCAGCGCCGGTTCCTGGGTCGAACCCCGAGGACGAGGAATGCCGGTCTCCGCCTGGAGGTCCCAGCTTAATCGGCGAAAATTTTCTAAGTGCCCACGGCTCTGCCGGGCTCGTGCATCCGACCCGCGCCGGTTCCCCAGCCGGCCTGAAATAAGGCAAAACCAGGCTCTCCCCCTGGAGCTCAGAGCCAATTGTGGCGAAAAAACGACTAAGTGTCAACTTTCGAAAAAACGACTAAGTGTCAACTTTCCAAAAAAACGGCTAAGTGTCGACTTTCGAAAAAACGGCTAAGTGTCAACTTTCGAAAAAACGACTAAGTGTCGCCTCTGAAAAAACGACTAAGTGTCGCCTCTCTGAAAAAACGACTAAGTGCCCACGGCTCTGGGGGGCTTGTGAGTCCGCCCCGCGCCGGTTCGGCGGTCGGCCTCAAAAAGCGAAAAATCAGCCTCTCTCCCTGGAGCTCACCAAAAATTTGTCGAAATTTTTCTAAGTTCTCCTCGAGGTACCAGGGGGTGAGGTACCCGGGCTAAGGTGCAGTACCTTTTTTGGTCTTCAGGTGCGCCAGAGTACAATGAAATGGTCCCAGTAGTCAGTGTACTCATCGACTTTCCCCCCGTTTTCCAAAGCACCCCGTTTACGAGTATGGAGGAGATGGTGCTGGTCTCCCCACGGCGTCGGACACGCCGTCCTCGACAGCACAAGGTCGGATAGAAGACCTGAAAAGCGCCGTGGCACGCGCTGGAGGTGTCACTGTGGCGAAAAAGTGACTAAGTGTCAACTTTCGAAAAAACGGCTAAGTGTCAACTTTCGAAAAAACGGCTAAGTGTCAACTTTCGAAAAAACGGCTAAGTGTCAACTTTCGAAAAAACGACTAAGTGTCGCCTCTCTGAAAAAACGGCAAAGTGTCAACTTTCGAAAAAACGACTAAGTGTCAACTTTCGAAAAAACGACTAAGTGTCACCTCTCTGAAAAAATGGCAAAGTGTCAACTGCGAATGTGGTGGTGCATGGAAGGAAGTGGAGGACGGCCGCCTCCTTAAACACAGGCCGAAGAGGAGCGTCAGGGCCGGCTCCTTAAACACGGACCGAGTGTCGCCCTTAACACAGACCAAGCGGAGGACGGCCGCCTCCCTAAATACAGGCCGAACCGGAGCGCGAGGGCCGCTCCTTAAACACGGACCGAGTGTCGCCCTCAACACAGACCAAGGGGAGGACGGCCGCCTCCTTAAACACAGGCCGGAGAGGAGCGTCAGGGCCAGGCTCCTCAAACATGGACCGAGTGTCGCCCTTAACACAGACCAAGGGGAGGACGGCCGCCTCCTTAAACACAGGCCGGAGAGGAGCGTCAGGGCCAGGCTCCTCAAACATGGACCGAGTGTCGCCCTTAACACAGACCAAGGGGAGGACGGCCGCCTCCTTAAACACAGGCCGGAGAGGAGCGTCAGGGCCAGGCTCCTCAAACATGGACCGAGTGTCGCCCTTAACACAGACCAAGGGGAGGACGGCCGCCTCCTTAAACACAGGCCGGAGAGGAGCGTCAGGGCCAGGCTCCTCAAACATGGACCGAGTGTCGCCCTTAACACGGACCAAGGGGAGGACGGCCGCCTCCTTAAACACAGGCCGGAGAGGAGCGTCAGGGCCAGGCTCCTCAAACATGGACCGAGTGTCGCCCTTAACACGGACCAAGGGGAGGACGGCCGCCTCCTTAAACACAGGCCGGAGAGGAGCGTCAGGGCCAGGCTCCTCAAACATGGACCGAGTGTCGCCCTTAACACAGACCAAGGGGAGGACGGCCGCCTCCTTAAACACAGGCCGGAGAGGAGCGTCAGGGCCAGGCTCCTCAAACATGGACCGAGTGTCGCCCTTAACACGGACCAAGGGGAGGACGGCCGCCTCCTTAAACACAGGCCGGAGAGGAGCGTCAGGGCCAGGCTCCTCAAACATGGACCGAGTGTCGCCCTTAACACGGACCAAGGGGAGGACGGCCGCCTCCTTAAACACAGGCCGGAGAGGAGCGTCAGGGCCAGGCTCCTCAAACATGGACAGAGTGTCGCCCTTAACACAGACCAAGCGGAGGACGGCCGCCTCCCTAAATACAGGCCGAACCGGAGCGCGAGTGTCGCTCCTTAAACACGGACCGAGTGGAGGACGGCCGCCTCCTTAAACACAGGCCGAACAAAATGACACAAAGTGTCAACTGCGAATGTTGTCCATCCAAGGAAGGAGCGTGATGCCCGGCCGGCTCCTTAAACACAGGCCGAGAGTCGCCCCGGACGGTCCGCCTCGCGGCGCCCGTCTGCTCGGATAAAATGACACAAAGTGTCAACTACGAATGTTGTCCATCCAAGGAGGGAGCGTGATGCCCGGCCGGCTCCGAAAACACAGGCCGAGAGTCGCCCCGGACGGTCCGCCTCGCGGCGCCCGTCTGCTCGGATAAAATGACACAAAGTGTCAACTGCGAATGTTGTCCATCCAAGGAAGGAGCGTGATGCCCGGCCGGCTCCTTAAACACAGGCCGAGAGTCGCCCCGGACGGTCCGCCTCGCGGCGCCCGCCCGCTCGGATAAAATGACACAAAGTGTCAACTACGAATGTTGTCCATCCAAGGAAGGAGCGTGATGCCCGGCCGGCTCCTTAAACACAGGCCGAGAGTCGCCCCGGACGGTCGCCTCGCGGCGCCCGTCTGCTCGGATAAAATGACACAAAGTGTCAACTACGAATGTTGTCCATCCAAGGAGGGAGCGTGATGCCCGGCCGGCTCCGAAAACACAGGCCGAGAGTCGCCCCGGACGGTCCGCCTCGCGGCGCCCGTCTGCTCGGATAAAATGACACAAAGTGTCAACTGCGAATGTTGTCCATCCAAGGAAGGAGCGTGATGCCCGGCCGGCTCCTTAAACACAGGCCGAGAGTCGCCCCGGACGGTCCGCCTCGCGGCGCCCGCCCGCTCGGATAAAATGACACAAAGTGTCAACTACGAATGTTGTCCATCCAAGGAAGGAGCGTGATGCCCGGCCGGCTCCTTAAACACAGGCCGAGAGTCGCCCCGGACGGTCGCCTCGCGGCGCCCGTCTGCTCGGATAAAATGACACAAAGTGTCAACTACGAATGTTGTCCATCCAAGGAGGGAGCGTGATGCCCGGCCGGCTCCGAAAACACAGGCCGAGAGTCGCCCCGGACGGTCCGCCTCGCGGCGCCCGTCTGCTCGGATAAAATGACACAAAGTGTCAACTGCGAATGTTGTCCATCCAAGGAAGGAGCGTGATGCCCGGCCGGCTCCTTAAACACAGGCCGAGAGTCGCCCCGGACGGTCCGCCTCGCGGCGCCCGCCCGCTCGGATAAAATGACACAAAGTGTCAACTACGAATGTTGTCCATCCAAGGAGGGAGCGTGATGCCCGGCCGGCTCCGAAAACACAGGCCGAGAGTCGCCCCGGACGGTCCGCCTCGCGGCGCCCGCCCGCTCGGATAAAATGACACAAAGTGTCAACTACGAATGTTGTCCATCCAAGGAGGGAGCGTGAGGCCCGGCCGGCTCCGAAAACACAGGCCGAGAGTCGCCCCGGACGGTCCGCCTCTCGAGGCGCCCGCCCGCTCGGATAAAATGACACAAAGTGTCAACTACGAATGTTGTCCATCCAAGGAGGGAGCGTGATGCCCGGCCGGCTCCGAAAACACAGGCCGAGATTCGACCCCGGACGGGCCGTCTTCTCCCGGCGCCCGCCCGCGTACGCCCCCCATCCCCGGTCGCCCGTCTG
>NW_028232068.1:245000-262500 GCF_054491065.1 Syngnathus leptorhynchus
TTGCACTAAGTGCGAAAGCCCATTCATTTACAACGGCGTGTCCACAAGGCGGCGACATTTCCCCGTTACCGGTGGCTGCGCGGCGGGTGAGTGACAGAGCTTATCCGAGCGGCTGGAACTCTGCGCCGGCGTGGTCGAGCGTGAGGCCTCGGCCCTTTGGCTGCCTGGTACCTAAAACACTTCCATTGATCCAGCCACGGAGGGTGCTGGCTGGTGGCTCCATAGCTCCATACCTCCAGAGCTCCAGAGCTCCATAGCACCAGAGCTCCATAGCTCCATAGCACCAGAGCTCCATAGCACCAGAGCTCCATAGCTCCATAGCACCAGAGCTCCATAGCTCCATAGCACCAGAGCTCCATAGCTCCATAGCACCAGAGCTCCATAGCTCCATAGCTCCATAGCACCAGAGCTCCATAGCTCCATAGCACCAGAGCTCCATAGCTCCATAGCACCAGAGCTCCATAGCTCCATAGCACCAGAGCTCCATAGCTCCATAGCACCAGAGCTCCATAGCTCCATAGCACCAGAGCTCCATAGCTCCAGAGCTCCATAGCTCCAGCCTGGGTGGCTGGTGGCTCCATAGCTCCATACTTCCATAGCTCTAAGTCAGAGAGTTGGCGAAAATTGCACTAAGTGCGAAAGCCCATTCATTTACAACGGCGTGTCCACAAGGCGGCGACATTTCCCCGTTACCGGTGGCTGCGCGGCGGGAGAGTGACAGAGCTCATCCGAGCGGCTGGAACTCTGCGCCGGCGTGGTCGAGCGTGAGGCCTCGGCACTTTGGCCGCCTGGTACCTAAACACTTCCATTGATCCAGCCACGGAGGGTGCTGGCTGGTGGCTCCATACCTCCATAGCTCCATACCTCCAGAGCTCCAGAGCTCCATAGCACCAGAGCTCCATAGCTCCATAGCACCAGAGCTCCATAGCACCAGAGCTCCATAGCTCCATAGCACCAGAGCTCCATAGCTCCATAGCACCAGAGCTCCATAGCTCCATAGCACCAGAGCTCCATAGCACCAGAGCTCCATAGCTCCATAGCACCAGAGCTCCATAGCTCCATAGCACCAGCTCCATAGCTCCATAGCACCAGAGCTCCATAGCTCCATAGCACCAGAGCTCCATAGCTCCATAGCACCAGAGCTCCATAGCTCCATAGCACCAGAGCTCCATAGCTCCATAGCACCAGAGCTCCATAGCACCAGAGCTCCATAGCTCCATAGCACCAGAGCTCCATAGCTCCATAGCACCAGCTCCATAGCTCCATAGCACCAGAGCTCCATAGCTCCATACCTCCAGAGCTCCATAGCTCCATACTTCCAGAGCTCCATAGCTCCATAGCACCAGAGCTCCATAGCTCCAGAGCTCCATAGCTCCAGCCTGGGTGGCTGGTGGCTCCATAGCTCCATACTTCCATAGCTCTAAGTCAGAGAGTTGGCGAAAATTGCACTAAGTGCGAAAGCCCATTCATTTACAACGGCGTGTCCACAAGGCGGCGACATTTCCCCGTTACCGGTGGCTGCGCGGCGGGAGAGTGACAGAGCTCATCCGAGCGGCTGGAACTCTGCGCCGGCGTGGTCGAGCGTGAGGCCTCGGCACTTTGGCCGCCTGGTACCTAAACACTTCCATTGATCCAGCCACGGAGGGTGCTGGCTGGTGGCTCCATAGCTCCATAGCTCCATACCTCCAGAGCTCCAGAGCTCCATAGCACCAGAGCTCCATAGCTCCATAGCACCAGAGCTCCATAGCACCAGAGCTCCATAGCTCCATAGCACCAGAGCTCCATAGCTCCATAGCACCAGAGCTCCATAGCTCCATAGCACCAGAGCTCCATAGCACCAGAGCTCCATAGCTCCATAGCACCAGAGCTCCATAGCTCCATAGCACCAGCTCCATAGCTCCATAGCACCAGAGCTCCATAGCTCCATAGCACCAGAGCTCCATAGCTCCATAGCACCAGAGCTCCATAGCTCCATAGCACCAGAGCTCCATAGCTCCATAGCACCAGAGCTCCATAGCTCCATAGCTCCAGGGCTCCATAGCTCCAGGGCTCCAGGGCTCCATAGCTCCAGGGCTCCATAGCTCCAGGGCTCCAGGGCTCCATAGCTCCATACCTCCAGAGCTCCATAGCTCCATACTTCCAGAGCTCCATAGCTCCATAGCACCAGAGCTCCAGAGCTCCATAGCTCCATAGCACCAGAGCTCCATAGCACCAGAGCTCCATAGCTCCAGCCTGGGTGGCTGGTGGCTCCATAGCTCCATACTTCCATAGCTCCAGTCAGAGAGTTGGCGAAAATTGCACTAAGTGCGAAAGCCCATTCATTTACAAGGGCGTGTCCACAAGGCGGCGACATTTCCCCGTTACCGGTGGCTGCGCGGCAGGAGAGTGACAGAGCTTATCCGAGCGGCTGGAACTCTGCGCCGGCGTGGTCGAACGGCTGGCCTCGGTAGTTGAGGTACCAGGGGTGGGCCGGGGAGCTCCAGGCGGGTCTTGTGAGAGAGTGAAGCCGAGCGGCTGGAACTCTGGGCCGGCCTGGTCGAGCGGCTGGCCTCGGTAGTTGAGGTACCAGGGGCGGGCTGGGGAGCTCCAGGCGGGGCTTGTGAGAGAGTGAAGCCGAGCGGCTGGAACTCTGGGCCGGCGTGGTTGAGCCACGGAGGGTGCTGGCTGGTGGCTCCATAGCTCCATAGCTCCATAGCTCCATAGCTCCATACTTCCATAGCTCCATACTTCCATAGCTCCAGACTTCCATAGCTCCATAGCTCCATAGCTCCATAGCTCCATAGCTCCATAGCACCAGAGCTCCAGAGCTCCATAGCACCAGAGCTCCAGAGCTCCATAGCTCCATAGCTCCATAGCCCCAGAGCTCCATAGCTCCATAGCTCCATAGCTCCAGAGCTCCATACTTCCATAGCTCCAGAGCTCCAGCCTGTCTGGTGGCTCCATAGCTCCATAGCTCCATACTTGCAGCCACGGAGCTGGCGAAAATTGCACTAAGTGCGAAAGCCCATTCATTTACAACGGCGTGTCCACAAGGCGGCGACATTTCCCCGTTACCGGTGGCTGCTTAGCGGGAGAGTGACAGAGCTTATCCGAGCGGCTGGAACTCTGGGCCGGCCTGGTCGAGCGGCTGGCCTCGGTAGTTGAGGTACCAGGGGCGGGCTGGGGAGCTCCAGGCGGGGCTTGTGAGAGAGTGTAGCCGAGCGGCTGGAACTCTGGGCCGGCGTGGTTGAGCAGCATGCCCGCGGAGGTGGCTCTTCCATAGGCACGGAGGGTGCTGGAGCTCCACACTTCCCTAGGCAGGGAGGGTGCTGGAGCTCCACACTTCCATAGGCAGGGAGGGTGCTGGAGCTCCACACTTCCATAGGCAGGGAGGGTGCTGGAGCTCCACACTTCCATAGGCAGGGAGGGTGCTGGAGCTCCACACTTCCATAGGCAGGGAGGGTGCTGGAGCTCCACACTTCCATAGGCAGGGAGGGTGCTGGAGCTCCACACTTCCATAGGCAGGGAGGGTGCTGGAGCTCCACACTTCCATAGGCAGGGAGGGTGCTGGAGCTCCACACTTCCATAGGCAGGGAGGGTGCTGGAGCTCCACACTTCCATAGGCAGGGAGGGTGCTGGAGCTCCACACTTCCATAGGCAGGGAGGGTGCTGGAGCTCCACACTTCCCTAGGCAGGGAGGGTGCTGGAGCTCCACACTTCCATAGGCAGGGAGGGTGCTGGAGCTCCACACTTCCATAGGCAGGGAGGGTGCTGGAGCTCCACACTTCCATAGGCAGGGAGGGTGCTGGAGCTCCACACTTCCATAGGCAGGGAGGGTGCTGGAGCTCCACACTTCCATAGGCAGGGAGGGTGCTGGAGCTCCACACTTCCATAGGCAGGGAGGGTGCTGGAGCTCCACACTTCCATAGGCAGGGAGGGTGCTGGAGCTCCACACTTCCATAGGCAGGGAGGGTGCTGGAGCTCCACACTTCCATAGGCAGGGAGGGTGCTGGAGCTCCACACTTCCATAGGCAGGGAGGGTGCTGGAGCTCCACACTTCCATAGGCAGGGAGGGTGCTGGAGCTCCACACTTCCATAGGCAGGGAGGGTGCTGGAGCTCCACACTTCCATAGGCAGGGAGGGTGCTGGAGCTCCACACTTCCATAGGCAGGGAGGGTGCTGGAGCTCCACACTTCCATAGGCAGGGAGGGTGCTGGAGCTCCACATCCACACTTCCAGCCACTGCATGCTGGCACTTCCACCTTGCTTGCTAAGTCGGCGTGATCTTGCCCAAAAAGTCCCTCCTCACCTCCAGCTGGAAGTGGAAAAAAATCCTCCACCTGCTTGGCCGAGGTTCTGGAAGCCAGCAGCTCGCAGAATGTTGCCAAAGTTTCACTGGAAGGAAAAGAAAAGAGAAGACCGAGTGCGCATTTCACCTACCGCCGAATGTCCACAAGAGGGAAGTGTCACTCCGTCGCAGAATCTGCGCCGACGCACTCGGCACCCTTCGAATTTATGGTGCCGGTGCGGGTGTTCTGGGTGCAAAAAGGCCGCCCAAGTGGTAGAAAAAAATCAGACTTCGTCTCTTAGGTCGAAATTAATGCCAAGTTTTGAAATGCGCTGGCAGGGGTGGACCAGGGCCCGTTAGAAGTGCTTAGCCGAGGTCCTGGAAGCCTAACCCGGCGTGATCTTGTGCAAAAAGCCGCTGCTGAGCTCCAGCTGGAAGTGTAAAAAGAACCGGGCTGGATCAAAAAAAGAACCGGGCGGCCCGTTAAAATTGCTTAGCCGAGGTCCTGGAACCCTAACCCGGCGTGATCTTGTGCAAAAAGCCGCTGCTGAGCTCCAGCTGGAAGTGTAAAAAGAACCGGGCTGGATCAAAAAAAGAACCGGGCGGCCCGTTAAAATTGCTTAGCCGGGGCTCTGGAAGCCTAACACGGCGTGTTCTTGTGCAAAAAGCCGCTCCCGAGCTCCAGCTGGAAGTG
The DNA here is from genome assembly GCF_054491065.1 of Syngnathus leptorhynchus. Classification (NCBI taxonomy): domain Eukaryota; kingdom Metazoa; phylum Chordata; class Actinopteri; order Syngnathiformes; family Syngnathidae; genus Syngnathus; species Syngnathus leptorhynchus. The sequence continues at coordinate 249,962 of NW_028232068.1, forward strand.
TAAAAAGAACCAGGCTGGATAAAAAAAAGAACCGGGCTGGATCAAAAAAGAACCGGGCGACCCGTTAAAATTGCTTAGCCGAGGTCCTGGAAGCCTAACACGGCGTGATCTTGTGCAAAAAGCCGCTCCCGAGCTCCAGCTGGAAGTGTAAAAAGAACCGGGCTGGATAAAAAAAGAACCGGGCTGGATAAAAAAAAGAACCGGGCGACCCGTTAAAATTGCTTAGCCGAGGTCCTGGAAGCCTAACACGGCGTGATCTTGTGCAAAAAGCCGCTCCCGAGCTCCAGCTGGAAGTGTAAAAAGAACCGGGCTGGTTCAAAAAAAAAGAACCGGGCGACCCGTTAGAAGTGCTTAGCCGAGGTCCTGGAAGCCTAACCCGGCGTGATCTTGTGCAAAAAGCCGCTGCTGAGCTCCAGCTGGAAGTTTAAAAAGAACCGGGCTGGATAAAAAAAAAGAACCGGGCGACCCGTTAAAATTGCTTAGCCGAGGTCCTGGTAGCCTAACACGGCGTGATCTTGTGCAAAAAGCCGCTCCCGAGCTCCAGCTGGAAGTGTAAAAAGAACCAGGCTGGATAAAAAAAAGAACCGGGCTGGATCAAAAAAGAACCGGGCGACCCGTTAAAATTGCTTAGCCGAGGTCCTGGAAGCCTAACACGGCGTGATCTTGTGCAAAAAGCCGCTCCCGAGCTCCAGCTGGAAGTGTAAAAAGAACCGGGCTGGATAAAAAAAGAACCGGGCTGGATCAAAAAAGAACCGGGGGACCCGTTAAAATTGCTTAGCCGAGGTCCTGGAAGCCTAACCCGGCGTGATCTTGTGCAAAAAGCCGCTCCCGAGCTCCAGCTGGAAGTGTAAAAAGAACCGGGCTGGATAAAAAAAGAACCGGGCTGGATCAAAAAAGAACCGGGCGACCCGTTAAAATTGCTTAGCCGAGGTCCTGGAAGCCTAACACGGCGTGTTCTTGTGCAAAAAGCCGCTCCCGAGCTCCAGCTGGAAGTGTAAAAAGAACCAGGCTGGATAAAAAAAAGAACCGGGCTGGATCAAAAAAGAACCGGGCGACCCGTTAAAATTGCTTAGCCGAGGTCCTGGAAGCCTAACACGGCGTGATCTTGTGCAAAAAGCCGCTCCCGAGCTCCAGCTGGAAGTGTAAAAAGAACCAGGCTGGATAAAAAAAAGAACCGGGCTGGATCAAAAAAGAACCGGGCGACCCGTTAAAATTGCTTAGCCGAGGTCCTGGAAGCCTAACACGGCGTGATCTTGTGCAAAAAGCCGCTCCCGAGCTCCAGCTGGAAGTGTAAAAAGAACCAGGCTGGATAAAAAAAAGAACCGGGCTGGATCAAAAAAGAACCGGGCGACCCGTTAAAATTGCTTAGCCGAGGTCCTGGAAGCCTAACACGGCGTGATCTTGTGCAAAAAGCCGCTCCAGAGCTCCAGCTGGAAGTGTAAAAAGAACCGGGCTGGATAAAAAAAGAACCGGGCTGGATAAAAAAAAGAACCGGGCGACCCGTTAAAATTGCTTAGCCGAGGTCCTGGAAGCCTAACACGGCGTGTTCTTGTGCAAAAAGCCGCTCCCGAGCTCCAGCTGGAAGTGTAAAAAGAACCAGGCTGGATAAAAAAAAGAACCGGGCTGGATCAAAAAAGAACCGGGCGACCCGTTAAAATTGCTTAGCCGAGGTCCTGGAAGCCTAACACGGCGTGATCTTGTGCAAAAAGCCGCTCCCGAGCTCCAGCTGGAAGTGTAAAAAGAACCAGGCTGGATAAAAAAAAGAACCGGGCTGGATCAAAAAAGAACCGGGCGACCCGTTAAAATTGCTTAGCCGAGGTCCTGGAAGCCTAACACGGCGTGATCTTGTGCAAAAAGCCGCTCCCGAGCTCCAGCTGGAAGTGTAAAAAGAACCGGGCTGGATAAAAAAAAGAACCGGGCTGGATCAAAAAAGAACCGGGCGACCCGTTAAAATTGCTTAGCCGAGGTCCTGGAAGCCTAACACGGCGTGATCTTGTGCAAAAAGCCGCTCCCGAGCTCCAGCTGGAAGTGTAAAAAGAACCAGGCTGGATAAAAAAAAGAACCGGGCTGGATCAAAAAAGAACCGGGCGACCCGTTAAAATTGCTTAGCCGAGGTCCTGGAAGCCTAACACGGCGTGATCTTGTGCAAAAAGCCGCTCCAGAGCTCCAGCTGGAAGTGTAAAAAGAACCGGGCTGGATAAAAAAAGAACCGGGCTGGATAAAAAAAAGAACCGGGCGACCCGTTAAAATTGCTTAGCCGAGGTCCTGGAAGCCTAACACGGCGTGTTCTTGTGCAAAAAGCCGCTCCCGAGCTCCAGCTGGAAGTGTAAAAAGAACCAGGCTGGATAAAAAAAAGAACCGGGCTGGATCAAAAAAGAACCGGGCGACCCGTTAAAATTGCTTAGCCGAGGTCCTGGAAGCCTAACACGGCGTGTTGTTGTGCAAAAAGCCGCTCCCGAGCTCCAGCTGGAAGTGTAAAAAGAACCAGGCTGGATAAAAAAAAGAACCGGGCTGGATCAAAAAAGAACCGGGCGACCCGTTAAAATTGCTGAGCCGAGGTCCTGGAAGCCTAACACGGCGTGATCTTGTGCAAAAAGCCGCTCCCGAGCTCCAGCTGGAAGTGTGAAAAGAACCGGGCTGGATAAAAAAAAGAACCGGGCTGGATCAAAAAAGAACCGGGCGACCCGTTAAAATTGCTTAGCCGAGGTCCTGGAAGCCTAACACGGCGTGTTCTTGTGCAAAAAGCCGCTCCCGAGCTCCAGCTGGAAGTGTAAAAAGAACCAGGCTGGATAAAAAAGAAGAACCGGGCTGGATCAAAAAAGAACCGGGCGACCCGTTAAAATTGCTTAGCCGAGGTCCTGGAAGCCTAACACGGCGTGATCTTGTGCAAAAAGCCGCTCCCGAGCTCCAGCTGGAAGTGTAAAAAGAACCGGGCTGGATAAAAAAAGAACCGGGCTGGATAAAAAAAAGAACCGGGCGACCCGTTAAAATTGCTTAGCCGAGGTCCTGGAAGCCTAACACGGCGTGTTCTTGTGCAAAAAGCCGCTCCCGAGCTCCAGCTGGAAGTGTAAAAAGAACCAGGCTGGATAAAAAAAAGAACCGGGCTGGATCAAAAAAGAACCGGGCGACCCGTTAAAATTGCTTAGCCGAGGTCCTGGAAGCCTAACACGGCGTGATCTTGTGCAAAAAGCCGCTCCCGAGCTCCAGCTGGAAGTGTAAAAAGAACCAGGCTGGATAAAAAAAAGAACCGGGCTGGATCAAAAAAGAACCGGGCGACCCGTTAAAATTGCTTAGCCGAGGTCCTGGAAGCCTAACACGGCGTGATCTTGTGCAAAAAGCCGCTCCCGAGCTCCAGCTGGAAGTGTAAAAAGAACCGGGCTGGATAAAAAAAAGAACCGGGCTGGATCAAAAAAGAACCGGGCGACCCGTTAAAATTGCTTAGCCGAGGTCCTGGAAGCCTAACACGGCGTGATCTTGTGCAAAAAGCCGCTCCCGAGCTCCAGCTGGAAGTGTAAAAAGAACCAGGCTGGATAAAAAAAAGAACCGGGCTGGATCAAAAAAGAACCGGGCGACCCGTTAAAATTGCTTAGCCGAGGTCCTGGAAGCCTAACACGGCGTGATCTTGTGCAAAAAGCCGCTCCAGAGCTCCAGCTGGAAGTGTAAAAAGAACCGGGCTGGATAAAAAAAGAACCGGGCTGGATAAAAAAAAGAACCGGGCGACCCGTTAAAATTGCTTAGCCGAGGTCCTGGAAGCCTAACACGGCGTGTTCTTGTGCAAAAAGCCGCTCCCGAGCTCCAGCTGGAAGTGTAAAAAGAACCAGGCTGGATAAAAAAAAGAACCGGGCTGGATCAAAAAAGAACCGGGCGACCCGTTAAAATTGCTGAGCCGAGGTCCTGGAAGCCTAACACGGCGTGATCTTGTGCAAAAAGCCGCTCCCGAGCTCCAGCTGGAAGTGTAAAAAGAACCGGGCTGGATAAAAAAAAGAACCGGGCTGGATCAAAAAAAGAACCGGGCGACCCGTTAAAATTGCTTAGCCGAGGTCCTGGAAGCCTAACACGGCGTGATCTTGTGCAAAAAGCCGCTGCCGAGCTCCAGCTGGAAGTGTAAAAAGAACCGGGCTGGATAAAAAAAGAACCGGGCTGGATCAAAAAAAGAACCGGGCGACCCGTTAAAATTGCTTAGCCGAGGTCCTGGAAGCCTAACACGGCGTGATCTTGTGCAAAAAGCCGCTCCCGAGCTCCAGCTGGAAGTGTAAAAAGAACCGGGCTGGATAAAAAAAAGAACCGGGCTGGATCAAAAAAGAACCGGGCGACCCGTTAAAATTGCTTAGCCGAGGTCCTGGAAGCCTAACACGGCGTGATCTTGTGCAAAAAGCCGCTCCCGAGCTCCAGCTGGAAGTGTAAAAAGAACCGGGCTGGATAAAAAAAGAACCGGGCTGGATCAAAAAAGAACCGGGGGACCCGTTAAAATTGCTTAGCCGAGGTCCTGGAAGCCTAACCCGGCGTGATCTTGTGCAAAAAGCCGCTCCCGAGCTCCAGCTGGAAGTGTAAAAAGAACCGGGCTGGATAAAAAAAGAACCGGGCTGGATCAAAAAAGAACCGGGCGACCCGTTAAAATTGCTTAGCCGAGGTCCTGGAAGCCTAACACGGCGTGATCTTGTGCAAAAAGCCGCTCCCGAGCTCCAGCTGGAAGTGTAAAAAGAACCGGGCTGGATAAAAAAAGAACCGGGCTGGATAAAAAAAAGAACCGGGCGACCCGTTAAAATTGCTTAGCCGAGGTCCTGGAAGCCTAACACGGCGTGTTCTTGTGCAAAAAGCCGCTCCCGAGCTCCAGCTGGAAGTGTAAAAAGAACCGGGCTGGATAAAAAAAGAACCGGGCTGGATAAAAAAAAAGAACCGGGCGACCCGTTAAAATTGCTTAGCCGAGGTCCTGGAAGCCTAACACGGCGTGTTCTTGTGCAAAAAGCCGCTCCCGAGCTCCAGCTGGAAGTGTAAAAAGAACCGGGCTGGATAAAAAAAAGAACCGGGCTGGATAAAAAAAGAACCGGGCGACCCGTTAAAATTGCTTAGCCGAGGTCCTGGAAGCCTAACCCGGCGTGATCTTGCCCGAAATTCGGCCTCTATACTTCCATTTTAGGTACCAGGCGCTCATAGTGTGTTGGTCCCACTAGTCAGTGTACTGGTCCCACTCGCTAGTGTACTGGTCCCCCTAGTCAGTGTACTCATCCAGTTACCCCCCGTTTTCCAAAACACCATCGGCACGTATAAGGGGGGGACTCCTGAGAGAGATGAGGTATATGCCAGCGCAACACCAATCCGCTCCGCGCTGGTTCCCATGTCGGCTACGGATGAATAAAACCAGCCTGTCCCCCCTGGAGCTCACGAGACACGGAATTTTTTCTAAGTGCCAACGGCACTAGCGAGCGAATGTGTCCGCTCGGCGCTGGTTCCCGGGTCGAACCCGGAAGACGAAAAACGCCGGTCTCCGCCCGGAGCTCATGACAAACGAAAAATTTTCTAAGTGCCAACGGCACTAGCGAGCGAATGTGTCCGCTCGGCGCTGGTTCCCGGGTCGAACCCGGAAGACGAAAAACGCCGGTCCTCGCCCGGAGCTCATGACAAACGAAAAATTTTCTAAGTGCCAACGGCACTTGCGAGCGAATGTGTCCGCTCGGCGCTGGTTCCCGGGTCGAACCCGGAAGACGAAAAACGCCGGTCTCCGCCCGGAGCTCATGACAAACGAAAAATTTTCTAAGTGCCAACGGCACTAGCGAGCGAATGTGTCCGCTCGGCGCTGGTTCCCGGGTCGAACCCGGAAGACGAAAAACGCCGGTCTCCGCCCGGAGCTCATGACAAACGAAAAATTTTCTAAGTGCCAACGGCACTAGCGAGCGAATGTGTCCGCTCGGCGCTGGTTCCCGGGTCGAACCCGGAAGACGAAAAACGCCGGTCCTCGCCCGGAGCTCATGACAAACGAAAAATTTTCTAAGTGCCAACGGCACTTGCGAGCGAATGTGTCCGCTCGGCGCTGGTTCCCGGGTCGAACCCGGAAGACGAAAAACGCCGGTCTCCGCCCGGAGCTCATGACAAACGAAAAATTTTCTAAGTGCCAACGGCACTAGCGAGCGAATGTGTCCGCTCGGCGCTGGTTCCCGGGTCGAACCCGGAAGACGAAAAACGCCGCTCTCCGCCCGGAGCTCATGACAAACGAAAAATTTTCTAAGTGCCAACGGCACTAGCGAGCGAATGTGTCCGCTCGGCGCTGGTTCCCGGGTCGAACCCGGAAGACGAAAAACGCCGCTCTCCGCCCGGAGCTCATGACAAACGAAAAATTTTCTAAGTGCCAACGGCACTAGCGAGCGAATGTGTCCGCTCGGCGCTGGTTCCCGGGTCGAACCCGGAAGACGAAAAACGCCGGTCTCCGCCCGGAGCTCATGACAAACGAAAAATTTTCTAAGTGCCAACGGCACTAGCGAGCGAATGTGTCCGCTCGGCGCTGGTTCCCGGGTCGGACCCGGAAGACGAAAAACGCCGGTCCTCGCCTGGAGGTCCCAGCAAAATCGGCGAAAAAACGACTAAGTGTCAACTTTCGAAAAAACGGCTAAGTGTCGACTTTCGAAAAAACGGCTAAGTGTCAACTTTCGAAAAAACGGCTAAGTGTCAACTTTCGAAAAAACGACTAAGTGCCCACGGCTCTGCGGGGCTTGTGAGTCCGCCCCGCGCCGGTTCGGCGGTCGGCCTCAAAAAGCAAAAAATCAGCCTCTCTCCCTGGAGCTCACCAAAAATTTGTCGAAATTTTTCTAAGTTCTCCTCGAGGTACCAGGGGGTGAGGTACCCGGGCTAAGGTGCAGTACCTTTTTTGGTCTTCAGGTGCGCCAGAGTACAATGAAATGGTCCCAGTAGTCAGTGTACTCATCGACTTTCCCCCCGTTTTCCAAAGCACCTCGTTTACGAGTATGGAGGAGATGGTGCTGGTCTCCCCACGGCGTCGGACACGCCGTCCTCGACAGCACAAGGTCGGATAGAAGACCTGGAAAGCGCCGTGGCACGCGCTGGAGGTGGGCACTTTGGCGAAAAAACGACTAAGTGTCAACTTTCGAAAAAACGACTAAGTGTCAACTTTCGAAAAAACGGCTAAGTGTCAACTTTCGAAAAAACGACTAAGTGTCACCTCTCTGAAAAAATGGCAAAGTGTCGCCTCTCTGAAAATTTTCTAAGTGCCCACGGCTCTGCGGGCTCGTGCATCCGAGCCGCGCCGGTTCTGCAACCGGCCTAGAATGACGAAAAATAACGGTCTCCTCCTGGAGCTCACAGCCAATTGTGGCGAAAAAGTGGCAAAGTGCCCACGGCTCTGCGGGCTCGTGCATCCGACCCGCGCCGGTTCTGCAGCCGGCCTAGAATGACGAAAAATAACGGTCTCCTCCTGGAGCTCACAGCCAACTTGGCAAAAAGTTTCTAAGTGCCCACGGCCCTGCCGAGCTTTGGCGTCCGCCCAGCGCCGGTTCCGCAGTCGGCCTCGAATGACGAAAAATAACGGTCTCCTCCTGGAGCTCACAGCCAACTTGGCAAAAAGTTTCTAAGTGCCCACGGCCCTGCCGAGCTTTGGCGTCCGCCCAGCGCCGGTTCCGCAGTCGGCCTCGAATGACGAAAAATAACGGTCTCCTCCTGGAGCTCACAGCCAACTTGGCAAAAAGTTTCTAAGTGCCCACGGCCCTGCCGAGCTTTGGCGTCCGCCCAGCGCCGGTTCCGCAGTCGGCCTCGAATGACGAAAAATAACGGTCTCCTCCTGGAGCTCACAGCCAACTTGGCAAAAAGTTTCTAAGTGCCCACGGCCCTGCCGAGCTTTGGCGTCCGCCCAGCGCCGGTTCCGCAGTCGGCCTCGAATGACGAAAAATAACGGTCTCCTCCTGGAGCTCACAGCCAACTTGGCAAAAAGTTTCTAAGTGCCCACGGCCCTGCCGAGCTTTGGCGTCCGCCCAGCGCCGGTTCCGCAGTCGGCCTCGAATGACGAAAAATAACGGTCTCCTCCTGGAGCTCACAGCCAACTTGGCAAAAAGTTTCTAAGTGCCCACGGCCCTGCCGAGCTTTGGCGTCCGCCCAGCGCCGGTTCCGCAGTCGGCCTCGAATGACGAAAAATAACGGTCTCCTCCTGGAGCTCACAGCCAACTTGGCAAAAAGTTTCTAAGTGCCCACGGCCCTGCCGAGCTTTGGCGTCCGCCCAGCGCCGGTTCCGCAGTCGGCCTCGAATGACGAAAAATAACGGTCTCCTCCTGGAGCTCACAGCCAACTTGGCAAAAAGTTTCTAAGTGTCACATCTCTGAAAAAACGGCTAAGTGTCGACTTTCGAAAAAACGGCAAAGTGTCACATCTCTGAAAAAACGGCTAAGTGTCGACTTTCGAAAAAACGGCTAAGTGTCAACTTTCGAAAAAACGGCTAAGTGTCGCCTCTCTGAAAAAACGGCAAAGTGTCAACTTTCGAAAAAACGACAGAGTGTCGCCTCTCTGAAAAAACGACTAAGTGTCGACTCTGAGAAAATGGCAAAGTGCCCACGGCTCTGCGGGCTCGTGCATCCGACCCGCGCCGGTTCCCCAGCCGGCCTGAAATAAGGCAAAACCAGCCTCTCCGCCTGGAGCTCAGAGCCAACTTGGCGAATATTTTCTAAGTGCCCACGGCTCTGCGTGGCTACGGCGTCTGCCCAGCGCCGGTTCCTGGGTCGAACCCCGAGGACGAGGAATGCCGGTCTCCGCCTGGAGGTCCCAGCTTAATCGGCGAAAATTTTCTAAGTGCCCACGGCTCTGCCGGGCTCGTGCATCCGACCCGCGCCGGTTCCCCAGCCGGCCTGAAATAAGGCAAAACCAGGCTCTCCCCCTGGAGCTCAGAGCCAATTGTGGCGAAAAAACGACTAAGTGTCAACTTTCGAAAAAACGACTAAGTGTCAACTTTCCAAAAAAACGGCTAAGTGTCGACTTTCGAAAAAACGGCTAAGTGTCAACTTTCGAAAAAACGACTAAGTGTCGCCTCTGAAAAAACGACTAAGTGTCGCCTCTCTGAAAAAACGACTAAGTGCCCACGGCTCTGGGGGGCTTGTGAGTCCGCCCCGCGCCGGTTCGGCGGTCGGCCTCAAAAAGCGAAAAATCAGCCTCTCTCCCTGGAGCTCACCAAAAATTTGTCGAAATTTTTCTAAGTTCTCCTCGAGGTACCAGGGGGTGAGGTACCCGGGCTAAGGTGCAGTACCTTTTTTGGTCTTCAGGTGCGCCAGAGTACAATGAAATGGTCCCAGTAGTCAGTGTACTCATCGACTTTCCCCCCGTTTTCCAAAGCACCCCGTTTACGAGTATGGAGGAGATGGTGCTGGTCTCCCCACGGCGTCGGACACGCCGTCCTCGACAGCACAAGGTCGGATAGAAGACCTGAAAAGCGCCGTGGCACGCGCTGGAGGTGTCACTGTGGCGAAAAAGTGACTAAGTGTCAACTTTCGAAAAAACGGCTAAGTGTCAACTTTCGAAAAAACGGCTAAGTGTCAACTTTCGAAAAAACGGCTAAGTGTCAACTTTCGAAAAAACGACTAAGTGTCGCCTCTCTGAAAAAACGGCAAAGTGTCAACTTTCGAAAAAACGACTAAGTGTCAACTTTCGAAAAAACGACTAAGTGTCACCTCTCTGAAAAAATGGCAAAGTGTCAACTGCGAATGTGGTGGTGCATGGAAGGAAGTGGAGGACGGCCGCCTCCTTAAACACAGGCCGAAGAGGAGCGTCAGGGCCGGCTCCTTAAACACGGACCGAGTGTCGCCCTTAACACAGACCAAGCGGAGGACGGCCGCCTCCCTAAATACAGGCCGAACCGGAGCGCGAGGGCCGCTCCTTAAACACGGACCGAGTGTCGCCCTCAACACAGACCAAGGGGAGGACGGCCGCCTCCTTAAACACAGGCCGGAGAGGAGCGTCAGGGCCAGGCTCCTCAAACATGGACCGAGTGTCGCCCTTAACACAGACCAAGGGGAGGACGGCCGCCTCCTTAAACACAGGCCGGAGAGGAGCGTCAGGGCCAGGCTCCTCAAACATGGACCGAGTGTCGCCCTTAACACAGACCAAGGGGAGGACGGCCGCCTCCTTAAACACAGGCCGGAGAGGAGCGTCAGGGCCAGGCTCCTCAAACATGGACCGAGTGTCGCCCTTAACACAGACCAAGGGGAGGACGGCCGCCTCCTTAAACACAGGCCGGAGAGGAGCGTCAGGGCCAGGCTCCTCAAACATGGACCGAGTGTCGCCCTTAACACGGACCAAGGGGAGGACGGCCGCCTCCTTAAACACAGGCCGGAGAGGAGCGTCAGGGCCAGGCTCCTCAAACATGGACCGAGTGTCGCCCTTAACACGGACCAAGGGGAGGACGGCCGCCTCCTTAAACACAGGCCGGAGAGGAGCGTCAGGGCCAGGCTCCTCAAACATGGACCGAGTGTCGCCCTTAACACAGACCAAGGGGAGGACGGCCGCCTCCTTAAACACAGGCCGGAGAGGAGCGTCAGGGCCAGGCTCCTCAAACATGGACCGAGTGTCGCCCTTAACACGGACCAAGGGGAGGACGGCCGCCTCCTTAAACACAGGCCGGAGAGGAGCGTCAGGGCCAGGCTCCTCAAACATGGACCGAGTGTCGCCCTTAACACGGACCAAGGGGAGGACGGCCGCCTCCTTAAACACAGGCCGGAGAGGAGCGTCAGGGCCAGGCTCCTCAAACATGGACAGAGTGTCGCCCTTAACACAGACCAAGCGGAGGACGGCCGCCTCCCTAAATACAGGCCGAACCGGAGCGCGAGTGTCGCTCCTTAAACACGGACCGAGTGGAGGACGGCCGCCTCCTTAAACACAGGCCGAACAAAATGACACAAAGTGTCAACTGCGAATGTTGTCCATCCAAGGAAGGAGCGTGATGCCCGGCCGGCTCCTTAAACACAGGCCGAGAGTCGCCCCGGACGGTCCGCCTCGCGGCGCCCGTCTGCTCGGATAAAATGACACAAAGTGTCAACTACGAATGTTGTCCATCCAAGGAGGGAGCGTGATGCCCGGCCGGCTCCGAAAACACAGGCCGAGAGTCGCCCCGGACGGTCCGCCTCGCGGCGCCCGTCTGCTCGGATAAAATGACACAAAGTGTCAACTGCGAATGTTGTCCATCCAAGGAAGGAGCGTGATGCCCGGCCGGCTCCTTAAACACAGGCCGAGAGTCGCCCCGGACGGTCCGCCTCGCGGCGCCCGCCCGCTCGGATAAAATGACACAAAGTGTCAACTACGAATGTTGTCCATCCAAGGAAGGAGCGTGATGCCCGGCCGGCTCCTTAAACACAGGCCGAGAGTCGCCCCGGACGGTCGCCTCGCGGCGCCCGTCTGCTCGGATAAAATGACACAAAGTGTCAACTACGAATGTTGTCCATCCAAGGAGGGAGCGTGATGCCCGGCCGGCTCCGAAAACACAGGCCGAGAGTCGCCCCGGACGGTCCGCCTCGCGGCGCCCGTCTGCTCGGATAAAATGACACAAAGTGTCAACTGCGAATGTTGTCCATCCAAGGAAGGAGCGTGATGCCCGGCCGGCTCCTTAAACACAGGCCGAGAGTCGCCCCGGACGGTCCGCCTCGCGGCGCCCGCCCGCTCGGATAAAATGACACAAAGTGTCAACTACGAATGTTGTCCATCCAAGGAAGGAGCGTGATGCCCGGCCGGCTCCTTAAACACAGGCCGAGAGTCGCCCCGGACGGTCGCCTCGCGGCGCCCGTCTGCTCGGATAAAATGACACAAAGTGTCAACTACGAATGTTGTCCATCCAAGGAGGGAGCGTGATGCCCGGCCGGCTCCGAAAACACAGGCCGAGAGTCGCCCCGGACGGTCCGCCTCGCGGCGCCCGTCTGCTCGGATAAAATGACACAAAGTGTCAACTGCGAATGTTGTCCATCCAAGGAAGGAGCGTGATGCCCGGCCGGCTCCTTAAACACAGGCCGAGAGTCGCCCCGGACGGTCCGCCTCGCGGCGCCCGCCCGCTCGGATAAAATGACACAAAGTGTCAACTACGAATGTTGTCCATCCAAGGAGGGAGCGTGATGCCCGGCCGGCTCCGAAAACACAGGCCGAGAGTCGCCCCGGACGGTCCGCCTCGCGGCGCCCGCCCGCTCGGATAAAATGACACAAAGTGTCAACTACGAATGTTGTCCATCCAAGGAGGGAGCGTGAGGCCCGGCCGGCTCCGAAAACACAGGCCGAGAGTCGCCCCGGACGGTCCGCCTCTCGAGGCGCCCGCCCGCTCGGATAAAATGACACAAAGTGTCAACTACGAATGTTGTCCATCCAAGGAGGGAGCGTGATGCCCGGCCGGCTCCGAAAACACAGGCCGAGATTCGACCCCGGACGGGCCGTCTTCTCCCGGCGCCCGCCCGCGTACGCCCCCCATCCCCGGTCGCCCGTCTGCTCCCGGCGGGCCTCCGAGTACCCCCTCACCCAACTGACCGACTGGCACTCATGACCCGCCTTGGTAGGGCCCCCATCGGCCTCGGCTCGTC
>NW_028232068.1:277500-295000 GCF_054491065.1 Syngnathus leptorhynchus
GACAGAGCTTATCCGAGCGGCTGGAACTCTGCGCCGGCGTGGTCGAGCGTGAGGCCTCGGCCCTTTGGCTGCCTGGTACCTAAAACACTTCCATTGATCCAGCCACGGAGGGTGCTGGCTGGTGGCTCCATAGCTCCATACCTCCAGAGCTCCAGAGCTCCATAGCACCAGAGCTCCATAGCTCCATAGCACCAGAGCTCCATAGCACCAGAGCTCCATAGCTCCATAGCACCAGAGCTCCATAGCTCCATAGCACCAGAGCTCCATAGCTCCATAGCACCAGAGCTCCATAGCTCCATAGCTCCATAGCACCAGAGCTCCATAGCTCCATAGCACCAGAGCTCCATAGCTCCATAGCACCAGAGCTCCATAGCTCCATAGCACCAGAGCTCCATAGCTCCATAGCACCAGAGCTCCATAGCTCCATAGCACCAGAGCTCCATAGCTCCAGAGCTCCATAGCTCCAGCCTGGGTGGCTGGTGGCTCCATAGCTCCATACTTCCATAGCTCTAAGTCAGAGAGTTGGCGAAAATTGCACTAAGTGCGAAAGCCCATTCATTTACAACGGCGTGTCCACAAGGCGGCGACATTTCCCCGTTACCGGTGGCTGCGCGGCGGGAGAGTGACAGAGCTCATCCGAGCGGCTGGAACTCTGCGCCGGCGTGGTCGAGCGTGAGGCCTCGGCACTTTGGCCGCCTGGTACCTAAACACTTCCATTGATCCAGCCACGGAGGGTGCTGGCTGGTGGCTCCATACCTCCATAGCTCCATACCTCCAGAGCTCCAGAGCTCCATAGCACCAGAGCTCCATAGCTCCATAGCACCAGAGCTCCATAGCACCAGAGCTCCATAGCTCCATAGCACCAGAGCTCCATAGCTCCATAGCACCAGAGCTCCATAGCTCCATAGCACCAGAGCTCCATAGCACCAGAGCTCCATAGCTCCATAGCACCAGAGCTCCATAGCTCCATAGCACCAGCTCCATAGCTCCATAGCACCAGAGCTCCATAGCTCCATAGCACCAGAGCTCCATAGCTCCATAGCACCAGAGCTCCATAGCTCCATAGCACCAGAGCTCCATAGCTCCATAGCACCAGAGCTCCATAGCACCAGAGCTCCATAGCTCCATAGCACCAGAGCTCCATAGCTCCATAGCACCAGCTCCATAGCTCCATAGCACCAGAGCTCCATAGCTCCATACCTCCAGAGCTCCATAGCTCCATACTTCCAGAGCTCCATAGCTCCATAGCACCAGAGCTCCATAGCTCCAGAGCTCCATAGCTCCAGCCTGGGTGGCTGGTGGCTCCATAGCTCCATACTTCCATAGCTCTAAGTCAGAGAGTTGGCGAAAATTGCACTAAGTGCGAAAGCCCATTCATTTACAACGGCGTGTCCACAAGGCGGCGACATTTCCCCGTTACCGGTGGCTGCGCGGCGGGAGAGTGACAGAGCTCATCCGAGCGGCTGGAACTCTGCGCCGGCGTGGTCGAGCGTGAGGCCTCGGCACTTTGGCCGCCTGGTACCTAAACACTTCCATTGATCCAGCCACGGAGGGTGCTGGCTGGTGGCTCCATAGCTCCATAGCTCCATACCTCCAGAGCTCCAGAGCTCCATAGCACCAGAGCTCCATAGCTCCATAGCACCAGAGCTCCATAGCACCAGAGCTCCATAGCTCCATAGCACCAGAGCTCCATAGCTCCATAGCACCAGAGCTCCATAGCTCCATAGCACCAGAGCTCCATAGCACCAGAGCTCCATAGCTCCATAGCACCAGAGCTCCATAGCTCCATAGCACCAGCTCCATAGCTCCATAGCACCAGAGCTCCATAGCTCCATAGCACCAGAGCTCCATAGCTCCATAGCACCAGAGCTCCATAGCTCCATAGCACCAGAGCTCCATAGCTCCATAGCACCAGAGCTCCATAGCTCCATAGCTCCAGGGCTCCATAGCTCCAGGGCTCCAGGGCTCCATAGCTCCAGGGCTCCATAGCTCCAGGGCTCCAGGGCTCCATAGCTCCATACCTCCAGAGCTCCATAGCTCCATACTTCCAGAGCTCCATAGCTCCATAGCACCAGAGCTCCAGAGCTCCATAGCTCCATAGCACCAGAGCTCCATAGCACCAGAGCTCCATAGCTCCAGCCTGGGTGGCTGGTGGCTCCATAGCTCCATACTTCCATAGCTCCAGTCAGAGAGTTGGCGAAAATTGCACTAAGTGCGAAAGCCCATTCATTTACAAGGGCGTGTCCACAAGGCGGCGACATTTCCCCGTTACCGGTGGCTGCGCGGCAGGAGAGTGACAGAGCTTATCCGAGCGGCTGGAACTCTGCGCCGGCGTGGTCGAACGGCTGGCCTCGGTAGTTGAGGTACCAGGGGTGGGCCGGGGAGCTCCAGGCGGGTCTTGTGAGAGAGTGAAGCCGAGCGGCTGGAACTCTGGGCCGGCCTGGTCGAGCGGCTGGCCTCGGTAGTTGAGGTACCAGGGGCGGGCTGGGGAGCTCCAGGCGGGGCTTGTGAGAGAGTGAAGCCGAGCGGCTGGAACTCTGGGCCGGCGTGGTTGAGCCACGGAGGGTGCTGGCTGGTGGCTCCATAGCTCCATAGCTCCATAGCTCCATAGCTCCATACTTCCATAGCTCCATACTTCCATAGCTCCAGACTTCCATAGCTCCATAGCTCCATAGCTCCATAGCTCCATAGCTCCATAGCACCAGAGCTCCAGAGCTCCATAGCACCAGAGCTCCAGAGCTCCATAGCTCCATAGCTCCATAGCCCCAGAGCTCCATAGCTCCATAGCTCCATAGCTCCAGAGCTCCATACTTCCATAGCTCCAGAGCTCCAGCCTGTCTGGTGGCTCCATAGCTCCATAGCTCCATACTTGCAGCCACGGAGCTGGCGAAAATTGCACTAAGTGCGAAAGCCCATTCATTTACAACGGCGTGTCCACAAGGCGGCGACATTTCCCCGTTACCGGTGGCTGCTTAGCGGGAGAGTGACAGAGCTTATCCGAGCGGCTGGAACTCTGGGCCGGCCTGGTCGAGCGGCTGGCCTCGGTAGTTGAGGTACCAGGGGCGGGCTGGGGAGCTCCAGGCGGGGCTTGTGAGAGAGTGTAGCCGAGCGGCTGGAACTCTGGGCCGGCGTGGTTGAGCAGCATGCCCGCGGAGGTGGCTCTTCCATAGGCACGGAGGGTGCTGGAGCTCCACACTTCCCTAGGCAGGGAGGGTGCTGGAGCTCCACACTTCCATAGGCAGGGAGGGTGCTGGAGCTCCACACTTCCATAGGCAGGGAGGGTGCTGGAGCTCCACACTTCCATAGGCAGGGAGGGTGCTGGAGCTCCACACTTCCATAGGCAGGGAGGGTGCTGGAGCTCCACACTTCCATAGGCAGGGAGGGTGCTGGAGCTCCACACTTCCATAGGCAGGGAGGGTGCTGGAGCTCCACACTTCCATAGGCAGGGAGGGTGCTGGAGCTCCACACTTCCATAGGCAGGGAGGGTGCTGGAGCTCCACACTTCCATAGGCAGGGAGGGTGCTGGAGCTCCACACTTCCATAGGCAGGGAGGGTGCTGGAGCTCCACACTTCCCTAGGCAGGGAGGGTGCTGGAGCTCCACACTTCCATAGGCAGGGAGGGTGCTGGAGCTCCACACTTCCATAGGCAGGGAGGGTGCTGGAGCTCCACACTTCCATAGGCAGGGAGGGTGCTGGAGCTCCACACTTCCATAGGCAGGGAGGGTGCTGGAGCTCCACACTTCCATAGGCAGGGAGGGTGCTGGAGCTCCACACTTCCATAGGCAGGGAGGGTGCTGGAGCTCCACACTTCCATAGGCAGGGAGGGTGCTGGAGCTCCACACTTCCATAGGCAGGGAGGGTGCTGGAGCTCCACACTTCCATAGGCAGGGAGGGTGCTGGAGCTCCACACTTCCATAGGCAGGGAGGGTGCTGGAGCTCCACACTTCCATAGGCAGGGAGGGTGCTGGAGCTCCACACTTCCATAGGCAGGGAGGGTGCTGGAGCTCCACACTTCCATAGGCAGGGAGGGTGCTGGAGCTCCACACTTCCATAGGCAGGGAGGGTGCTGGAGCTCCACACTTCCATAGGCAGGGAGGGTGCTGGAGCTCCACATCCACACTTCCAGCCACTGCATGCTGGCACTTCCACCTTGCTTGCTAAGTCGGCGTGATCTTGCCCAAAAAGTCCCTCCTCACCTCCAGCTGGAAGTGGAAAAAAATCCTCCACCTGCTTGGCCGAGGTTCTGGAAGCCAGCAGCTCGCAGAATGTTGCCAAAGTTTCACTGGAAGGAAAAGAAAAGAGAAGACCGAGTGCGCATTTCACCTACCGCCGAATGTCCACAAGAGGGAAGTGTCACTCCGTCGCAGAATCTGCGCCGACGCACTCGGCACCCTTCGAATTTATGGTGCCGGTGCGGGTGTTCTGGGTGCAAAAAGGCCGCCCAAGTGGTAGAAAAAAATCAGACTTCGTCTCTTAGGTCGAAATTAATGCCAAGTTTTGAAATGCGCTGGCAGGGGTGGACCAGGGCCCGTTAGAAGTGCTTAGCCGAGGTCCTGGAAGCCTAACCCGGCGTGATCTTGTGCAAAAAGCCGCTGCTGAGCTCCAGCTGGAAGTGTAAAAAGAACCGGGCTGGATCAAAAAAAGAACCGGGCGGCCCGTTAAAATTGCTTAGCCGAGGTCCTGGAACCCTAACCCGGCGTGATCTTGTGCAAAAAGCCGCTGCTGAGCTCCAGCTGGAAGTGTAAAAAGAACCGGGCTGGATCAAAAAAAGAACCGGGCGGCCCGTTAAAATTGCTTAGCCGGGGCTCTGGAAGCCTAACACGGCGTGTTCTTGTGCAAAAAGCCGCTCCCGAGCTCCAGCTGGAAGTGTAAAAAGAACCAGGCTGGATAAAAAAAAGAACCGGGCTGGATCAAAAAAGAACCGGGCGACCCGTTAAAATTGCTTAGCCGAGGTCCTGGAAGCCTAACACGGCGTGATCTTGTGCAAAAAGCCGCTCCCGAGCTCCAGCTGGAAGTGTAAAAAGAACCGGGCTGGATAAAAAAAGAACCGGGCTGGATAAAAAAAAGAACCGGGCGACCCGTTAAAATTGCTTAGCCGAGGTCCTGGAAGCCTAACACGGCGTGATCTTGTGCAAAAAGCCGCTCCCGAGCTCCAGCTGGAAGTGTAAAAAGAACCGGGCTGGTTCAAAAAAAAAGAACCGGGCGACCCGTTAGAAGTGCTTAGCCGAGGTCCTGGAAGCCTAACCCGGCGTGATCTTGTGCAAAAAGCCGCTGCTGAGCTCCAGCTGGAAGTTTAAAAAGAACCGGGCTGGATAAAAAAAAAGAACCGGGCGACCCGTTAAAATTGCTTAGCCGAGGTCCTGGTAGCCTAACACGGCGTGATCTTGTGCAAAAAGCCGCTCCCGAGCTCCAGCTGGAAGTGTAAAAAGAACCAGGCTGGATAAAAAAAAGAACCGGGCTGGATCAAAAAAGAACCGGGCGACCCGTTAAAATTGCTTAGCCGAGGTCCTGGAAGCCTAACACGGCGTGATCTTGTGCAAAAAGCCGCTCCCGAGCTCCAGCTGGAAGTGTAAAAAGAACCGGGCTGGATAAAAAAAGAACCGGGCTGGATCAAAAAAGAACCGGGGGACCCGTTAAAATTGCTTAGCCGAGGTCCTGGAAGCCTAACCCGGCGTGATCTTGTGCAAAAAGCCGCTCCCGAGCTCCAGCTGGAAGTGTAAAAAGAACCGGGCTGGATAAAAAAAGAACCGGGCTGGATCAAAAAAGAACCGGGCGACCCGTTAAAATTGCTTAGCCGAGGTCCTGGAAGCCTAACACGGCGTGTTCTTGTGCAAAAAGCCGCTCCCGAGCTCCAGCTGGAAGTGTAAAAAGAACCAGGCTGGATAAAAAAAAGAACCGGGCTGGATCAAAAAAGAACCGGGCGACCCGTTAAAATTGCTTAGCCGAGGTCCTGGAAGCCTAACACGGCGTGATCTTGTGCAAAAAGCCGCTCCCGAGCTCCAGCTGGAAGTGTAAAAAGAACCAGGCTGGATAAAAAAAAGAACCGGGCTGGATCAAAAAAGAACCGGGCGACCCGTTAAAATTGCTTAGCCGAGGTCCTGGAAGCCTAACACGGCGTGATCTTGTGCAAAAAGCCGCTCCCGAGCTCCAGCTG
The DNA here is from genome assembly GCF_054491065.1 of Syngnathus leptorhynchus. Taxonomy (NCBI): domain Eukaryota; kingdom Metazoa; phylum Chordata; class Actinopteri; order Syngnathiformes; family Syngnathidae; genus Syngnathus; species Syngnathus leptorhynchus. Next base: position 283,655 of record NW_028232068.1, read on the forward strand.
GAAGTGTAAAAAGAACCAGGCTGGATAAAAAAAAGAACCGGGCTGGATCAAAAAAGAACCGGGCGACCCGTTAAAATTGCTTAGCCGAGGTCCTGGAAGCCTAACACGGCGTGATCTTGTGCAAAAAGCCGCTCCAGAGCTCCAGCTGGAAGTGTAAAAAGAACCGGGCTGGATAAAAAAAGAACCGGGCTGGATAAAAAAAAGAACCGGGCGACCCGTTAAAATTGCTTAGCCGAGGTCCTGGAAGCCTAACACGGCGTGTTCTTGTGCAAAAAGCCGCTCCCGAGCTCCAGCTGGAAGTGTAAAAAGAACCAGGCTGGATAAAAAAAAGAACCGGGCTGGATCAAAAAAGAACCGGGCGACCCGTTAAAATTGCTTAGCCGAGGTCCTGGAAGCCTAACACGGCGTGATCTTGTGCAAAAAGCCGCTCCCGAGCTCCAGCTGGAAGTGTAAAAAGAACCAGGCTGGATAAAAAAAAGAACCGGGCTGGATCAAAAAAGAACCGGGCGACCCGTTAAAATTGCTTAGCCGAGGTCCTGGAAGCCTAACACGGCGTGATCTTGTGCAAAAAGCCGCTCCCGAGCTCCAGCTGGAAGTGTAAAAAGAACCGGGCTGGATAAAAAAAAGAACCGGGCTGGATCAAAAAAGAACCGGGCGACCCGTTAAAATTGCTTAGCCGAGGTCCTGGAAGCCTAACACGGCGTGATCTTGTGCAAAAAGCCGCTCCCGAGCTCCAGCTGGAAGTGTAAAAAGAACCAGGCTGGATAAAAAAAAGAACCGGGCTGGATCAAAAAAGAACCGGGCGACCCGTTAAAATTGCTTAGCCGAGGTCCTGGAAGCCTAACACGGCGTGATCTTGTGCAAAAAGCCGCTCCAGAGCTCCAGCTGGAAGTGTAAAAAGAACCGGGCTGGATAAAAAAAGAACCGGGCTGGATAAAAAAAAGAACCGGGCGACCCGTTAAAATTGCTTAGCCGAGGTCCTGGAAGCCTAACACGGCGTGTTCTTGTGCAAAAAGCCGCTCCCGAGCTCCAGCTGGAAGTGTAAAAAGAACCAGGCTGGATAAAAAAAAGAACCGGGCTGGATCAAAAAAGAACCGGGCGACCCGTTAAAATTGCTTAGCCGAGGTCCTGGAAGCCTAACACGGCGTGTTGTTGTGCAAAAAGCCGCTCCCGAGCTCCAGCTGGAAGTGTAAAAAGAACCAGGCTGGATAAAAAAAAGAACCGGGCTGGATCAAAAAAGAACCGGGCGACCCGTTAAAATTGCTGAGCCGAGGTCCTGGAAGCCTAACACGGCGTGATCTTGTGCAAAAAGCCGCTCCCGAGCTCCAGCTGGAAGTGTGAAAAGAACCGGGCTGGATAAAAAAAAGAACCGGGCTGGATCAAAAAAGAACCGGGCGACCCGTTAAAATTGCTTAGCCGAGGTCCTGGAAGCCTAACACGGCGTGTTCTTGTGCAAAAAGCCGCTCCCGAGCTCCAGCTGGAAGTGTAAAAAGAACCAGGCTGGATAAAAAAGAAGAACCGGGCTGGATCAAAAAAGAACCGGGCGACCCGTTAAAATTGCTTAGCCGAGGTCCTGGAAGCCTAACACGGCGTGATCTTGTGCAAAAAGCCGCTCCCGAGCTCCAGCTGGAAGTGTAAAAAGAACCGGGCTGGATAAAAAAAGAACCGGGCTGGATAAAAAAAAGAACCGGGCGACCCGTTAAAATTGCTTAGCCGAGGTCCTGGAAGCCTAACACGGCGTGTTCTTGTGCAAAAAGCCGCTCCCGAGCTCCAGCTGGAAGTGTAAAAAGAACCAGGCTGGATAAAAAAAAGAACCGGGCTGGATCAAAAAAGAACCGGGCGACCCGTTAAAATTGCTTAGCCGAGGTCCTGGAAGCCTAACACGGCGTGATCTTGTGCAAAAAGCCGCTCCCGAGCTCCAGCTGGAAGTGTAAAAAGAACCAGGCTGGATAAAAAAAAGAACCGGGCTGGATCAAAAAAGAACCGGGCGACCCGTTAAAATTGCTTAGCCGAGGTCCTGGAAGCCTAACACGGCGTGATCTTGTGCAAAAAGCCGCTCCCGAGCTCCAGCTGGAAGTGTAAAAAGAACCGGGCTGGATAAAAAAAAGAACCGGGCTGGATCAAAAAAGAACCGGGCGACCCGTTAAAATTGCTTAGCCGAGGTCCTGGAAGCCTAACACGGCGTGATCTTGTGCAAAAAGCCGCTCCCGAGCTCCAGCTGGAAGTGTAAAAAGAACCAGGCTGGATAAAAAAAAGAACCGGGCTGGATCAAAAAAGAACCGGGCGACCCGTTAAAATTGCTTAGCCGAGGTCCTGGAAGCCTAACACGGCGTGATCTTGTGCAAAAAGCCGCTCCAGAGCTCCAGCTGGAAGTGTAAAAAGAACCGGGCTGGATAAAAAAAGAACCGGGCTGGATAAAAAAAAGAACCGGGCGACCCGTTAAAATTGCTTAGCCGAGGTCCTGGAAGCCTAACACGGCGTGTTCTTGTGCAAAAAGCCGCTCCCGAGCTCCAGCTGGAAGTGTAAAAAGAACCAGGCTGGATAAAAAAAAGAACCGGGCTGGATCAAAAAAGAACCGGGCGACCCGTTAAAATTGCTGAGCCGAGGTCCTGGAAGCCTAACACGGCGTGATCTTGTGCAAAAAGCCGCTCCCGAGCTCCAGCTGGAAGTGTAAAAAGAACCGGGCTGGATAAAAAAAAGAACCGGGCTGGATCAAAAAAAGAACCGGGCGACCCGTTAAAATTGCTTAGCCGAGGTCCTGGAAGCCTAACACGGCGTGATCTTGTGCAAAAAGCCGCTGCCGAGCTCCAGCTGGAAGTGTAAAAAGAACCGGGCTGGATAAAAAAAGAACCGGGCTGGATCAAAAAAAGAACCGGGCGACCCGTTAAAATTGCTTAGCCGAGGTCCTGGAAGCCTAACACGGCGTGATCTTGTGCAAAAAGCCGCTCCCGAGCTCCAGCTGGAAGTGTAAAAAGAACCGGGCTGGATAAAAAAAAGAACCGGGCTGGATCAAAAAAGAACCGGGCGACCCGTTAAAATTGCTTAGCCGAGGTCCTGGAAGCCTAACACGGCGTGATCTTGTGCAAAAAGCCGCTCCCGAGCTCCAGCTGGAAGTGTAAAAAGAACCGGGCTGGATAAAAAAAGAACCGGGCTGGATCAAAAAAGAACCGGGGGACCCGTTAAAATTGCTTAGCCGAGGTCCTGGAAGCCTAACCCGGCGTGATCTTGTGCAAAAAGCCGCTCCCGAGCTCCAGCTGGAAGTGTAAAAAGAACCGGGCTGGATAAAAAAAGAACCGGGCTGGATCAAAAAAGAACCGGGCGACCCGTTAAAATTGCTTAGCCGAGGTCCTGGAAGCCTAACACGGCGTGATCTTGTGCAAAAAGCCGCTCCCGAGCTCCAGCTGGAAGTGTAAAAAGAACCGGGCTGGATAAAAAAAGAACCGGGCTGGATAAAAAAAAGAACCGGGCGACCCGTTAAAATTGCTTAGCCGAGGTCCTGGAAGCCTAACACGGCGTGTTCTTGTGCAAAAAGCCGCTCCCGAGCTCCAGCTGGAAGTGTAAAAAGAACCGGGCTGGATAAAAAAAGAACCGGGCTGGATAAAAAAAAAGAACCGGGCGACCCGTTAAAATTGCTTAGCCGAGGTCCTGGAAGCCTAACACGGCGTGTTCTTGTGCAAAAAGCCGCTCCCGAGCTCCAGCTGGAAGTGTAAAAAGAACCGGGCTGGATAAAAAAAAGAACCGGGCTGGATAAAAAAAGAACCGGGCGACCCGTTAAAATTGCTTAGCCGAGGTCCTGGAAGCCTAACCCGGCGTGATCTTGCCCGAAATTCGGCCTCTATACTTCCATTTTAGGTACCAGGCGCTCATAGTGTGTTGGTCCCACTAGTCAGTGTACTGGTCCCACTCGCTAGTGTACTGGTCCCCCTAGTCAGTGTACTCATCCAGTTACCCCCCGTTTTCCAAAACACCATCGGCACGTATAAGGGGGGGACTCCTGAGAGAGATGAGGTATATGCCAGCGCAACACCAATCCGCTCCGCGCTGGTTCCCATGTCGGCTACGGATGAATAAAACCAGCCTGTCCCCCCTGGAGCTCACGAGACACGGAATTTTTTCTAAGTGCCAACGGCTCTTCCGAGCAAACGTGTCCGCTCCGGCTGGTTCCCCCGTCGGCCTCGAATGACGAAAAATGCCGGTCTCCGCCCGGAGCTCATGACAAACGAAAAATTTTCTAAGTGCCAACGGCACTAGCGAGCGAATGTGTCCGCTCGGCGCTGGTTCCCGGGTCGAACCCGGAAGACGAAAAACGCCGGTCTCCGCCCGGAGCTCATGACAAACGAAAAATTTTCTAAGTGCCAACGGCACTAGCGAGCGAATGTGTCCGCTCGGCGCTGGTTCCCGGGTCGAACCCGGAAGACGAAAAACGCCGGTCCTCGCCCGGAGCTCATGACAAACGAAAAATTTTCTAAGTGCCAACGGCACTTGCGAGCGAATGTGTCCGCTCGGCGCTGGTTCCCGGGTCGAACCCGGAAGACGAAAAACGCCGGTCTCCGCCCGGAGCTCATGACAAACGAAAAATTTTCTAAGTGCCAACGGCACTAGCGAGCGAATGTGTCCGCTCGGCGCTGGTTCCCGGGTCGAACCCGGAAGACGAAAAACGCCGGTCTCCGCCCGGAGCTCATGACAAACGAAAAATTTTCTAAGTGCCAACGGCACTAGCGAGCGAATGTGTCCGCTCGGCGCTGGTTCCCGGGTCGAACCCGGAAGACGAAAAACGCCGGTCCTCGCCCGGAGCTCATGACAAACGAAAAATTTTCTAAGTGCCAACGGCACTTGCGAGCGAATGTGTCCGCTCGGCGCTGGTTCCCGGGTCGAACCCGGAAGACGAAAAACGCCGGTCTCCGCCCGGAGCTCATGACAAACGAAAAATTTTCTAAGTGCCAACGGCACTAGCGAGCGAATGTGTCCGCTCGGCGCTGGTTCCCGGGTCGAACCCGGAAGACGAAAAACGCCGCTCTCCGCCCGGAGCTCATGACAAACGAAAAATTTTCTAAGTGCCAACGGCACTAGCGAGCGAATGTGTCCGCTCGGCGCTGGTTCCCGGGTCGAACCCGGAAGACGAAAAACGCCGCTCTCCGCCCGGAGCTCATGACAAACGAAAAATTTTCTAAGTGCCAACGGCACTAGCGAGCGAATGTGTCCGCTCGGCGCTGGTTCCCGGGTCGAACCCGGAAGACGAAAAACGCCGGTCTCCGCCCGGAGCTCATGACAAACGAAAAATTTTCTAAGTGCCAACGGCACTAGCGAGCGAATGTGTCCGCTCGGCGCTGGTTCCCGGGTCGGACCCGGAAGACGAAAAACGCCGGTCCTCGCCTGGAGGTCCCAGCAAAATCGGCGAAAAAACGACTAAGTGTCAACTTTCGAAAAAACGGCTAAGTGTCGACTTTCGAAAAAACGGCTAAGTGTCAACTTTCGAAAAAACGGCTAAGTGTCAACTTTCGAAAAAACGACTAAGTGCCCACGGCTCTGCGGGGCTTGTGAGTCCGCCCCGCGCCGGTTCGGCGGTCGGCCTCAAAAAGCAAAAAATCAGCCTCTCTCCCTGGAGCTCACCAAAAATTTGTCGAAATTTTTCTAAGTTCTCCTCGAGGTACCAGGGGGTGAGGTACCCGGGCTAAGGTGCAGTACCTTTTTTGGTCTTCAGGTGCGCCAGAGTACAATGAAATGGTCCCAGTAGTCAGTGTACTCATCGACTTTCCCCCCGTTTTCCAAAGCACCTCGTTTACGAGTATGGAGGAGATGGTGCTGGTCTCCCCACGGCGTCGGACACGCCGTCCTCGACAGCACAAGGTCGGATAGAAGACCTGGAAAGCGCCGTGGCACGCGCTGGAGGTGGGCACTTTGGCGAAAAAACGACTAAGTGTCAACTTTCGAAAAAACGACTAAGTGTCAACTTTCGAAAAAACGGCTAAGTGTCAACTTTCGAAAAAACGACTAAGTGTCACCTCTCTGAAAAAATGGCAAAGTGTCGCCTCTCTGAAAATTTTCTAAGTGCCCACGGCTCTGCGGGCTCGTGCATCCGAGCCGCGCCGGTTCTGCAACCGGCCTAGAATGACGAAAAATAACGGTCTCCTCCTGGAGCTCACAGCCAATTGTGGCGAAAAAGTGGCAAAGTGCCCACGGCTCTGCGGGCTCGTGCATCCGACCCGCGCCGGTTCTGCAGCCGGCCTAGAATGACGAAAAATAACGGTCTCCTCCTGGAGCTCACAGCCAACTTGGCAAAAAGTTTCTAAGTGCCCACGGCCCTGCCGAGCTTTGGCGTCCGCCCAGCGCCGGTTCCGCAGTCGGCCTCGAATGACGAAAAATAACGGTCTCCTCCTGGAGCTCACAGCCAACTTGGCAAAAAGTTTCTAAGTGCCCACGGCCCTGCCGAGCTTTGGCGTCCGCCCAGCGCCGGTTCCGCAGTCGGCCTCGAATGACGAAAAATAACGGTCTCCTCCTGGAGCTCACAGCCAACTTGGCAAAAAGTTTCTAAGTGCCCACGGCCCTGCCGAGCTTTGGCGTCCGCCCAGCGCCGGTTCCGCAGTCGGCCTCGAATGACGAAAAATAACGGTCTCCTCCTGGAGCTCACAGCCAACTTGGCAAAAAGTTTCTAAGTGCCCACGGCCCTGCCGAGCTTTGGCGTCCGCCCAGCGCCGGTTCCGCAGTCGGCCTCGAATGACGAAAAATAACGGTCTCCTCCTGGAGCTCACAGCCAACTTGGCAAAAAGTTTCTAAGTGCCCACGGCCCTGCCGAGCTTTGGCGTCCGCCCAGCGCCGGTTCCGCAGTCGGCCTCGAATGACGAAAAATAACGGTCTCCTCCTGGAGCTCACAGCCAACTTGGCAAAAAGTTTCTAAGTGCCCACGGCCCTGCCGAGCTTTGGCGTCCGCCCAGCGCCGGTTCCGCAGTCGGCCTCGAATGACGAAAAATAACGGTCTCCTCCTGGAGCTCACAGCCAACTTGGCAAAAAGTTTCTAAGTGCCCACGGCCCTGCCGAGCTTTGGCGTCCGCCCAGCGCCGGTTCCGCAGTCGGCCTCGAATGACGAAAAATAACGGTCTCCTCCTGGAGCTCACAGCCAACTTGGCAAAAAGTTTCTAAGTGTCACATCTCTGAAAAAACGGCTAAGTGTCGACTTTCGAAAAAACGGCAAAGTGTCACATCTCTGAAAAAACGGCTAAGTGTCGACTTTCGAAAAAACGGCTAAGTGTCAACTTTCGAAAAAACGGCTAAGTGTCGCCTCTCTGAAAAAACGGCAAAGTGTCAACTTTCGAAAAAACGACAGAGTGTCGCCTCTCTGAAAAAACGACTAAGTGTCGACTCTGAGAAAATGGCAAAGTGCCCACGGCTCTGCGGGCTCGTGCATCCGACCCGCGCCGGTTCCCCAGCCGGCCTGAAATAAGGCAAAACCAGCCTCTCCGCCTGGAGCTCAGAGCCAACTTGGCGAATATTTTCTAAGTGCCCACGGCTCTGCGTGGCTACGGCGTCTGCCCAGCGCCGGTTCCTGGGTCGAACCCCGAGGACGAGGAATGCCGGTCTCCGCCTGGAGGTCCCAGCTTAATCGGCGAAAATTTTCTAAGTGCCCACGGCTCTGCCGGGCTCGTGCATCCGACCCGCGCCGGTTCCCCAGCCGGCCTGAAATAAGGCAAAACCAGGCTCTCCCCCTGGAGCTCAGAGCCAATTGTGGCGAAAAAACGACTAAGTGTCAACTTTCGAAAAAACGACTAAGTGTCAACTTTCCAAAAAAACGGCTAAGTGTCGACTTTCGAAAAAACGGCTAAGTGTCAACTTTCGAAAAAACGACTAAGTGTCGCCTCTGAAAAAACGACTAAGTGTCGCCTCTCTGAAAAAACGACTAAGTGCCCACGGCTCTGGGGGGCTTGTGAGTCCGCCCCGCGCCGGTTCGGCGGTCGGCCTCAAAAAGCGAAAAATCAGCCTCTCTCCCTGGAGCTCACCAAAAATTTGTCGAAATTTTTCTAAGTTCTCCTCGAGGTACCAGGGGGTGAGGTACCCGGGCTAAGGTGCAGTACCTTTTTTGGTCTTCAGGTGCGCCAGAGTACAATGAAATGGTCCCAGTAGTCAGTGTACTCATCGACTTTCCCCCCGTTTTCCAAAGCACCCCGTTTACGAGTATGGAGGAGATGGTGCTGGTCTCCCCACGGCGTCGGACACGCCGTCCTCGACAGCACAAGGTCGGATAGAAGACCTGAAAAGCGCCGTGGCACGCGCTGGAGGTGTCACTGTGGCGAAAAAGTGACTAAGTGTCAACTTTCGAAAAAACGGCTAAGTGTCAACTTTCGAAAAAACGGCTAAGTGTCAACTTTCGAAAAAACGGCTAAGTGTCAACTTTCGAAAAAACGACTAAGTGTCGCCTCTCTGAAAAAACGGCAAAGTGTCAACTTTCGAAAAAACGACTAAGTGTCAACTTTCGAAAAAACGACTAAGTGTCACCTCTCTGAAAAAATGGCAAAGTGTCAACTGCGAATGTGGTGGTGCATGGAAGGAAGTGGAGGACGGCCGCCTCCTTAAACACAGGCCGAAGAGGAGCGTCAGGGCCGGCTCCTTAAACACGGACCGAGTGTCGCCCTTAACACAGACCAAGCGGAGGACGGCCGCCTCCCTAAATACAGGCCGAACCGGAGCGCGAGGGCCGCTCCTTAAACACGGACCGAGTGTCGCCCTCAACACAGACCAAGGGGAGGACGGCCGCCTCCTTAAACACAGGCCGGAGAGGAGCGTCAGGGCCAGGCTCCTCAAACATGGACCGAGTGTCGCCCTTAACACAGACCAAGGGGAGGACGGCCGCCTCCTTAAACACAGGCCGGAGAGGAGCGTCAGGGCCAGGCTCCTCAAACATGGACCGAGTGTCGCCCTTAACACAGACCAAGGGGAGGACGGCCGCCTCCTTAAACACAGGCCGGAGAGGAGCGTCAGGGCCAGGCTCCTCAAACATGGACCGAGTGTCGCCCTTAACACAGACCAAGGGGAGGACGGCCGCCTCCTTAAACACAGGCCGGAGAGGAGCGTCAGGGCCAGGCTCCTCAAACATGGACCGAGTGTCGCCCTTAACACGGACCAAGGGGAGGACGGCCGCCTCCTTAAACACAGGCCGGAGAGGAGCGTCAGGGCCAGGCTCCTCAAACATGGACCGAGTGTCGCCCTTAACACGGACCAAGGGGAGGACGGCCGCCTCCTTAAACACAGGCCGGAGAGGAGCGTCAGGGCCAGGCTCCTCAAACATGGACCGAGTGTCGCCCTTAACACAGACCAAGGGGAGGACGGCCGCCTCCTTAAACACAGGCCGGAGAGGAGCGTCAGGGCCAGGCTCCTCAAACATGGACCGAGTGTCGCCCTTAACACGGACCAAGGGGAGGACGGCCGCCTCCTTAAACACAGGCCGGAGAGGAGCGTCAGGGCCAGGCTCCTCAAACATGGACCGAGTGTCGCCCTTAACACGGACCAAGGGGAGGACGGCCGCCTCCTTAAACACAGGCCGGAGAGGAGCGTCAGGGCCAGGCTCCTCAAACATGGACAGAGTGTCGCCCTTAACACAGACCAAGCGGAGGACGGCCGCCTCCCTAAATACAGGCCGAACCGGAGCGCGAGTGTCGCTCCTTAAACACGGACCGAGTGGAGGACGGCCGCCTCCTTAAACACAGGCCGAACAAAATGACACAAAGTGTCAACTGCGAATGTTGTCCATCCAAGGAAGGAGCGTGATGCCCGGCCGGCTCCTTAAACACAGGCCGAGAGTCGCCCCGGACGGTCCGCCTCGCGGCGCCCGTCTGCTCGGATAAAATGACACAAAGTGTCAACTACGAATGTTGTCCATCCAAGGAGGGAGCGTGATGCCCGGCCGGCTCCGAAAACACAGGCCGAGAGTCGCCCCGGACGGTCCGCCTCGCGGCGCCCGTCTGCTCGGATAAAATGACACAAAGTGTCAACTGCGAATGTTGTCCATCCAAGGAAGGAGCGTGATGCCCGGCCGGCTCCTTAAACACAGGCCGAGAGTCGCCCCGGACGGTCCGCCTCGCGGCGCCCGCCCGCTCGGATAAAATGACACAAAGTGTCAACTACGAATGTTGTCCATCCAAGGAAGGAGCGTGATGCCCGGCCGGCTCCTTAAACACAGGCCGAGAGTCGCCCCGGACGGTCGCCTCGCGGCGCCCGTCTGCTCGGATAAAATGACACAAAGTGTCAACTACGAATGTTGTCCATCCAAGGAGGGAGCGTGATGCCCGGCCGGCTCCGAAAACACAGGCCGAGAGTCGCCCCGGACGGTCCGCCTCGCGGCGCCCGTCTGCTCGGATAAAATGACACAAAGTGTCAACTGCGAATGTTGTCCATCCAAGGAAGGAGCGTGATGCCCGGCCGGCTCCTTAAACACAGGCCGAGAGTCGCCCCGGACGGTCCGCCTCGCGGCGCCCGCCCGCTCGGATAAAATGACACAAAGTGTCAACTACGAATGTTGTCCATCCAAGGAAGGAGCGTGATGCCCGGCCGGCTCCTTAAACACAGGCCGAGAGTCGCCCCGGACGGTCGCCTCGCGGCGCCCGTCTGCTCGGATAAAATGACACAAAGTGTCAACTACGAATGTTGTCCATCCAAGGAGGGAGCGTGATGCCCGGCCGGCTCCGAAAACACAGGCCGAGAGTCGCCCCGGACGGTCCGCCTCGCGGCGCCCGTCTGCTCGGATAAAATGACACAAAGTGTCAACTGCGAATGTTGTCCATCCAAGGAAGGAGCGTGATGCCCGGCCGGCTCCTTAAACACAGGCCGAGAGTCGCCCCGGACGGTCCGCCTCGCGGCGCCCGCCCGCTCGGATAAAATGACACAAAGTGTCAACTACGAATGTTGTCCATCCAAGGAGGGAGCGTGATGCCCGGCCGGCTCCGAAAACACAGGCCGAGAGTCGCCCCGGACGGTCCGCCTCGCGGCGCCCGCCCGCTCGGATAAAATGACACAAAGTGTCAACTACGAATGTTGTCCATCCAAGGAGGGAGCGTGAGGCCCGGCCGGCTCCGAAAACACAGGCCGAGAGTCGCCCCGGACGGTCCGCCTCTCGAGGCGCCCGCCCGCTCGGATAAAATGACACAAAGTGTCAACTACGAATGTTGTCCATCCAAGGAGGGAGCGTGATGCCCGGCCGGCTCCGAAAACACAGGCCGAGATTCGACCCCGGACGGGCCGTCTTCTCCCGGCGCCCGCCCGCGTACGCCCCCCATCCCCGGTCGCCCGTCTGCTCCCGGCGGGCCTCCGAGTACCCCCTCACCCAACTGACCGACTGGCACTCATGACCCGCCTTGGTAG